>NW_017217801.1:0-12298 GCF_001704415.2 Capra hircus | reverse complement strand
GTGGTGTGAGTCGTCCTCGCTTGAAAGTGGAGGCAGTGCAGGTAAAACAAGTTTCCCTGGAATGGACTGAGTCATCTGGGGCCTCTGGAATGGTGGCACGACCTTGGAGTTTCTCGCCTTTGCTGTGGAGAGATCCTCCTCTTGAGATGCGACGGGAAAGCCGGAATTCTTTCCCGAACACGCAGTTAAAATATCCCTCCTCTCGAGCTAGGAGGCGGAAACAGGGCTCCTCTGGATGTGGGCGGGACTCTCGTGCTTCCTCTCGAGTGGAGACGGGTATGTCGCCCAACTTCTTGAGTTGCAGCAAGGGTGTGAAGGACCCTTTGTGTAGTTCCAGAGGTTAGGTGTGATTAGCCTCGAGACGCCTAAGGGAAATGGGCCTCATCTCGCCTGGAGGGGAGAACCTCCTGGAATTTTCTCGAGTTGCTGACCGGTGCTCTCGACTTACCACGGGGACGTCAGGGACCCGACTGGTGGCCTCAGGAAAGGCCAGTCCCCATGCGAGTTGCTCGGGGGCCTCTCAGGATTCCTCTCTCGTCTATGCCGGGGCCAAAGAAATTGTGTGGAGTCGGTGCCGGAACCTGAGGATTTCTCTCCAGTGCTGACATGGATCTTGCGGTACTTCTGGAGTCTCCCCAGGGGAGTCACTCCTCGTCTCGAGTGGGGCTTGAACGAGCGCTTTCTTCCCGAGCTGTAGCTGCAGTGTCATGCTTCCCGTCGAGTGGATCAAGGGATCTGTGGCTTTCCCTTCAAGGCTTTCCCTCGAGGCATTTACACGAGTCTTTCCCACAGAGCTGTTCCACGTGTCACCATGGTGTGAGTCGATCCTCGGCTTGAAAGTTGAGGCAGTGCAGGGAAAACAGGTTTCCCTGGAATTGACTGAGACATCTGGGGGACTCGGGGAATTGTGGCACGACCCTGGAGTTCCTCTCGCCTTTCCTGTGGAGAGCGCCTGCTCATGAGTTGCGACGGGAACGCTGGGAATTCTTTCCCGAACACGCAGTGAAAGGATCCCTTCTCTCGAGCTAGGAGGCGGAAACGCGGCTCCTCTGGATGAGGGCGGGACTCTCGTGCTTCCTCTCGAGTGGAGACGGGTATGTCGGGGAACTTCTTGAGTTGCAGCAAGGGTGTGAAGGACCCTTTGGAAGTTCCAGAGGTTAGGTGTGATTAGCCTCAAGACGCCTCAGCGGAAATGGGCCTCATCTCGCCTGGAGGGGAGAACCTCCTGCATTTTCTCGAGTTGCGGCAGGTGCTCTCGACTTACGACGGGGAGCTCAGGGACTCGCTCTGGTGGCCTCAGGAAAGGCCAGTCCCCATGCGAGTTGCTCGGGGGCCTCTCGGGATTCCTCTCCCGTCGATGCGGGGCCTAAGACCTTGTATGGATTCGGGCCGGGAACTTAGGATTCCTCTCCAGTGCTGACATAGATCTTGGGGTTCTTTTGGAGTCTCCCCAGGGGAGTCAGTCCTCGTCTAGAGTGGGGGCATGCACGCTGCGCTTTCCTCCCGAGCTGTAGCAGCAGTGTCACGCTTTCCTTCACGTGGCTCAAGGGATCTGTGGCTTTTCCTGGAGGCTTTCCCACGAGGCTTTCCCACAGGGCTGTCCCACGTGGAACCATGGTGAGAGTCGATCCTCGGCTTGAAAATCGTGGCAGTGCAGGGAAAACAGGTTTCCCTGGAATGGACTGAGACATCTGGGGGACTGTGGAAATGGTGGTACGACCCGGCAGTTCCTCTTGCCTTTCCTGTGGAGAGCGCCTCCTCTTGAGATGCGACGGAAACACCGGGAATTATTTCCCAAACACGCAGGAAAAGGATCCCCCGAATCGAGCTAGGAGGCAGAATAGGGGCTCCTCGGGATGTGGGGGGACTCTCGTGCTTCCTCTCGAGATGGAGACGGGTATGTTGGGGAACTTCTTGAGTTGCAGCAAGGGTGTGAAGGACCCTTTGGAAGTTCCAGAAGTTAGGTGTGATTAGCCTCAAGACGCCTCAGCGGAAATGGCCCTCATCTCATCTGGAAGGGAGAACCACCTGGATTTTGTCGAGTTGCGGCAGGTGCTCTCGACTTACGACGGGGACCTCAGGGACCCGCTCTGCTGGCCTCAGGAAAGGCCAGTCCCCATGCGAGTTGCCTTGGGGCCTCTCGGGATTCCTCTCCCGTCGATGCCGGGGCCTAAGACCTTGTGTGGAATCGGTGCCGGATCCTGAGGATTCCTCTCCAGTTCTGACATGGATCTTGGGGTACTTCTGGAGTCTCCCCAAGGGAGTCCATCCTCGTCTCGAGTGGGGGCATGCACGTGCGCTGTCCTCCTGAGCTGTAGCAGTAGTGTCATGCATCCCTTCGCGTGGATCAAGGGATCTGTGGCTTTCCCTCGAGGCTTTCCCACGAGGCTTTCCCACGAGGCTTTCCCACGAGGCTTTCCCACAGGCTCCCCGGCTTCCCACAGGCTATCTCACGTGCCACCGTGGTGTGAGTCGATCCACGGCTTTGAAAGTCGAGGCAGTGCAGGGAAAACAGGTTTCCTTGGAATGGACTGAGACATCTGGGGGACTCTCGGAATGGTGGCACGACCCTGGAGTTCCTCTCGCCTTTCCTGTGGAGAGCGCCTCCTCTTGAGATGCGACGGGAACAGCGGGAATTCTTTCCCGACCACGCACTGGAAAGGATCCCCCGTCTCGAGCTAGGAGGCTGGAAACGGGGCTCCTCTAGATGTGGACGGGACTCTCGTGCTTCCATCTCGAGTGGAGACGGGTATGTTGGGGAACTTCTTGAGTTGCAGCAAGGGTGTGAAGAACCCTTTGAAAGTTCCTTAGGTTAGGTGTGATTAGCATCGAGATGCCTCAGCGGAAATGGGCCTCAGCTCGCCTGGAAGGGAGAACCTCCTGGATTTTCTCGAGTTGCGGCAGGTGCTCTCGACATTACGACGGGGACCTCAGGGACCCGCACTGGTGGCCTCAGGAAAGGCAAGTCCCCAAGCGAGATTGCTCGGGGGCCTCTCGGAATTCCTCTCCTGTCGATGCTGGAGCCTACAGACCTTGTGTGGAGTCGGTGCCGGAACCTGAGGATTACCTCTCCAGTGCTGACATGGCATCTTGGGGTACTTCTGGAGTCTCCCCAGGGGAGTCAGTCCTCGTCTCGAGTGGGTGGCATGCACGTGAGCTTTCCTCCCGACCTGTAGCAGCAGTGTCACGTGTCCCTTCACGTGGATCAAGGGATCTGTGGCTAGCCCTCGAGGCTTTCCTTCGAGGCTTTCCCACAGGGCTGTCCCACGTGCCACCGTGGTGTGAGTCGATCCTCGGCTTGAAAGTCGAGGCAGTGCAGGGAAAACAGTTTTCCCTGGAATGGACTGAGACATCTGGGGGACTGTGGGAATGGTGGCACGAACCTGGATTTCCTCTCGCCTTTCCAGAGGAGAGCGCCTTCTCTTGAGATGCGAAGGGAACGCCGGGAATTCTTTCCCGACCACACAGGGAAAGGATCCCACCTCTCCAGCTACGAGGCGGATTCGGGGCTCATCTGGATGTGGGCAGGACTCCTGTGCTTCCTCTCGAGTGGAGACGGGAATGTCGGGGAATTTCTTGAGTTGCAGCCAGGTTGTGAAGAACCCTTTGAAATTTCCAGAGATTAGGTGTGATTAGCTTCCAGACGCCTCAGCGGAAATGGGCCTCATCGCGCCTGGAGGGGAGAACCTCCTGGATTTTCTCCAGTTGAGGCAGCTGCTCACAACTTACGACCGGGACCTCAGGGACCTGCTCTGGTGGCCTCAGGAAAGAGCAGTCCCCATGGGAATTGCTCGTGGGCCTCTCGGGATTCCTCTCCCGTCGATGCCGGGGCCTAAGACATTGTGTGGAGATGGTGCCGGAACCTCAGGATTCCTCTCCAGTGCTGACATGGATCTTGAGGGACTTCTGGAGTCTCCCCAGGGAAGTCAGTCCTCGTCTTCACTGGTGGCATGCACGTGCGCTTTCCTCCCGAGCTGTAGCAGCAGTGTTACCCTTCCCTTGGCGTGGATCAAGGGATCTGTGGCTTTCCCTCGAGGATTTCCCACGAGGTTTTCCCACGAGTCTTTTCCCACAGGGCTGTCCCACGTGCCACCGTGGTGTGAGTCGATCCTCGGCTTGAAAGTCGAGGCACTGCAGGGAAAACAGGTTTCCCTGGAATGGACTGAGATATCTGGGGGACTCTGTGAATGGTGGCACCACCCTGGTAGTTCCTCTCGCCTTTCCTGTGGAGAGCGCCTCCTCTGGAGATGCGACGGGATCCCCAGGAATTCTTTCCCGACACACAGTGAAAGGATCCCTCGTCTCGAGCTATGAGGGAGAAAAGGGGCTCCTCTGGATGTGGGCGGGACTCTCGTGCTTCCTCTCGAGTGGAGACGGGTATGTCGGGGAACTTCTTGAGTTGCAGCAAGGGTGTGAAGGACCCTTTGGAAGTTCCAGAGGTTAGGTGTGATTAGCTTCGAGACGCCTCAGCGGAAATGGGCCTCATCTCGCCTGGAGGGGAGAACCTCCTGGATTTTCTCGAGTTGTGGCAGGTGCTCTCGACATACGACGGGGACCTCAGGGACCCGCACTGGGGGCCTCAGGGAAGGCCAGTCCCCATGCGAGTTGCTTGGGGCCCTCTCGGGATACGTGTCCCATCGATGCCGGGGTCTAAGACCTTGTGTGGAGTCGGTGCCGGAACCTGAGGATTCCTCTCCAGTGTGACATGGGTCTTGGGGTACTTCTGGAGTCTCCCCAGGGGAGTCAGACATCGACTCGAGTGAGGGCAGGCACGTGCGCTTTCCTCCCGAGCTCTAGCAGCAGTGATACGCTTCCCTTCGCGTGGTTCAAGGGATCAGTGGCTTTCCCTCGAGGCTTTCATACGAGCCTTTCCCACGAGGCTTTCCCACGAGCCTTTCCCACAGGGCTGTCCCACGTGCCACCGTGGTGTGAGTCGATCCTCGGCTTGAAAGTCGAGGCATTGCAGGGAAAACAGGTTTCCCTGGAATGGACAGAGACATCTGGGTGACTCTGGGAATGGTGGCACGAACCTGGATTTCCTCTCGCCTTTCCTGTGGAGAGCGCCTCCTCTTGAGATTCGATGGGAACGCCGGGAATTCTTTACCGACCACGCAGGAAAGGATCCCTCCTCTCGAACTAGGAGGCGGAATCGGGGCTCCTCTGTATGTGGGCGGGACTCTCGTGCTTCCTCTCCACTGGAGACGGGTATGTCGGGGAGTTTCTTGAGTTGCAGCAAGGTTGTGAAGGACCCTTTGGAAGTTCCACAGGTTAGGTGTGATTAGCCTGGATATGGCTCAGCGGAAATGGGCCTCATCTCGCCTGCAGGGAAGAACAACCTGGATTACCTCCAGTTGAGGCAGGTGCTCAGAACTTACGACCGGGACCTCAGGGACCTGCTCTGGTGGCCTCAGGAAAGACCAGTCCCCATGCGAATTGCTCGGGGGCCTCTCGGGATTCCTCTCCCGTCGATGCCGAGGCCTAAGACCTTGTGTGGAGATGGTGCCAGAACCTGAGGATTCCTCTCCAGTGCTGACATGCATCTTGGGGTACTTCTGGAGTCTCCCCAGGGAAGTCAGTCCTCGTCTCGAGTGGGGGCATGCACGTGAGCTTTCCTCCCGACCTGTAGCAGCAGTGTCACGTGTCCCTTCACGTGGATCAAGGGATCTGTGGCTAGCCCTCGAGGCTTTCCTACGAGGCTTTCCCACAGGGCTGTCCCAAGTGCCACCGTGGTGTGAGTCGATCCTCGGCTTGAAAGTCGAGGCAGTGCAGGGAAAACAGTTTTCCCTGGAATGGACTGAGACATCTGGGGGACTGTGGGAATGGTGTCACGAACCTGGATTTCCTCTCGCCTTTCCAGAGGAGAGCGCCTTCTCTTGAGATGCGAAGGGAACCCCAGGAATTCTTTCCCGACACACAGTGAAAGGATCCCTCGTCTCGAGCTATGAGGGAGAAAAGGGGCTCCTCTGGATGTGGGCGGGACTCTCGTGCTTCCTCTCGAGTGGAGACGGGTATGTCGGGGAACTTCTTGAGTTGCAGCAAGGGTGTGAAGGACCCTTTGGAAGTTCCAGAGGTTAGGTGTGATTAGCTTCGAGACGCCTCAGCGGAAATGGGCCTCATCTCGCCTGGAGGGGAGAACCTCCTGGATTTTCTCGAGTTGTGGCAGGTGCTCTCGACATACGACGGGGACCTCAGGGACCCGCACTGGGGCCTCAGGGAAGGCCAGTCCCCATGCGAGTTGCTCGGGGCCCTCTCGGGATACCGTGTCCCATCGATGCCGGGGTCTAAGACCTTGTGTGGAGTCGGTGCCGGAACCTGAGGATTCCTCTCCAGTGTGACATGGGTCTTGGGGTACTTCTGGAGTCTCCTCAGGGGAGTCAGACCTCGACTCGAGTGGGGCAGGCACGTGCGCTTTCCTCCCGAGCTCCTGCAGGAGTGTTACGCTTCACTTCGCGTGGTTCAAGGGATCAGTGGCTTTCCCTCGAGGCTTTCCCACGAGCCTTTCCCACGAGGCTATTCCCACGAGCCTTTCCCACAGGGCTGTCCCACGTGCCACCGTGGTGTGAGTCGATCCTCGGCTTGAAAGTCGAGGCAGTGCAGGGAAAACAGGTTTCCCTGGAATGGACAGAGACATCTGGGTGACTCTGGGAATGGTGGCACGAACCTGGATTTCCTCTCGCCTTTCCTGTGGAGAGCGCCTCCTCTTGAGATTCGATGGGAACGCCGGGAATTCTTTACCGACCACGCAGGAAAGGATCCCTCCTCTCGAACTAGGAGGCGGAATCGGGGCTCCTCTGTATGTGGGCGGGACTCTCGTGCTTCCTCTCCACTGGAGACGGGTATGTCGGGGAGTTTCTTGAGTTGCAGCAAGGTTGTGAAGGACCCTTTGGAAGTTCCACAGGTTAGGTGTGATTAGCCTGGATATGGCTCAGCGGAAATGGGCCTCATCTCGCCTGCAGGGAAGAACAACCTGGATTACCTCCAGTTGAGGCAGGTGCTCAGAACTTACGACCGGGACCTCAGGGACCTGCTCTGGTGGCCTCAGGAAAGACCAGTCCCCATGCGAATTGCTCGGGGCCTCTCGGGATTCCTCTCCCGTCGATGCCGAGGCCTAAGACCTTGTGTGGAGATGGTGCCAGAACCTGAGGATTCCTCTCCAGTGCTGACATGGATCTTGGGGTACTTCTGGAGTCTCCCCAGGGGAGTGAGTCCTTGTCTCGAGTGGGGGCATGCACGTGCGCTTTTCTCCCGAGATGTAGCAGCAGTGTCACGCTTCCCTTCGCGTGGGTCAAGGGATCTGTGGCTTTCCCTCGAGGCTTTCCCAAAAGGATTTCGCACGAGGCTTTCCGACAGGGCTATCCAACGTGCCACCGTGGTGTGAGTCGATCCTCGCTGTGAAATTCGAGGCAGTGCAGGAAAAACAGTTTCCTCTGGAATGGACTGTGACATCTGGGCGACTCTGGTGAATCGTGGCACGACCCTGGAGTTCCTCTCGCCTTTCCTGTGGAGAGCGCTTCCCCTTGAAAAGCGAGCGGAATGGCGGGTATTATTTCCTGACCAAGCAGGGAAAGGATCCCTCATGTCGAGCTTCGATGCCAAAACGGCGTCTCCTCTGGATGTGGGCGGGACCCTCGTGCTTCCTCTCGAGTGGATACGGGTATGTCGGGGAACTTCTTGAGTTGCAGCAAGGACGCTTTTGAATTTCCAGAGTTTAGGTGTGATGAGCCTCCAGACGCCTCCGAGGAAATGGGCCTCATCTCGCCTGGAGGGGAGAACCTCCTGGATTTTCTAGAGTTGGGCAGGGTCTCTCGAGTTACGACAGGGACCTCAGGGACCCGCTCTCGTGGCCTCACGAAAGGCCAGTGCCCATGGGAGTTGCAAGGGGGCCTTTCGGGATTCCTCTCCCGTCGATGCCGGGGCCTAAGACCTTGTGTGGAGTCGATGCCGGAACCTGAGGATTCCTCTCCAGTGCTGACATGGATCTTGGGGTACTTCTGGAGTCTCCTCAGGGGAGTCAGACCTCGACTCGAGTGGGGGCAGGCACGTGCGCTTTCCTCCCGAGCTCCTGCAGGAGTGTTACGCTTCACTTCACGTGGATCAAGGGAGCAGTGGCTTTCCCTCGATGCTTTCCCACGAGGCTTTCCCACAGGGCTGTCCCACGTGCCACCGTGGTGTGAGTCGATCCTCGGCTTGAAAGTGGAGGCAGTGCAGGGAAAACAGTTTTCCCTGGAATGGACTGAGACATCTGGGGGACTGTGGGAATGGTGGCACGACGCTGGAGTTCCTCTCGCCTTTCCTGAGGAGAGCGCCTCCTCTTGAGATGCGACGGGAACGCCGGGAATTCTTTCCCGACCACGCAGCGAAAGCATCCCACCTCTCGAGATATGAGGCGGAAACGGCGCTCATCTGGATGTGGGCAGGACTCCTGTGCGTCCTCTCGAGTGGAGACGGGTATGTCGGGGAACTTCTTGAGTTGCAGCGAGGGTGTGAAGGACGCTTTGGAAGTTCCAGATGTTAGGTGTGATTAGCCCCAAGACGCCTCAGCGGAAATGGGCCTCATCTCGCCTGGAGGGGAGAACCTCCTGGATTTTCTCCAGTTCAGTCAGGTGCTTACATCTTACGACCGGGACCTCAGGGACCTGCTCTGGTGACCTCAGGAAAGACCAGTCCCCATGCGAATTGCTCGGGGGACTCTCAGGATTCCTCTCCCGTCGATGCCAGGGCCTAAGACATTGTGTGGAGATGGTGCCGAAACTGTCAGGATTCCTCTCCAGTGCTGACAAGGATCTTGAGGGACTTCTGGAGTCTCCCCAGGGAAGTCAGTCCTCGTCTCCAGTGGTGGCATGCACGTGCGCTTTCCTCCCGAGCTGTAGCAGCAGTGTCACGCTTCCCTTGGCGTGGATCAAGGGATCTGTGGCTTTTCCCTCGAGGATTTCCCACGAGGTTTTCCCACGAGGCTTTCCCACAGGGCTGTCCCACGTGCCACCATGGTGTGAGTCAATCCTCGGCTTGAAAGTCGAGGCAGTGCAGGGAAAACAGGTTTCCCTGGAATGGACTGAGATATCTGGGGGACTCTGGGAATGGTGGCATGACCCTGGAGTTCCTCTCGCCTTTACTGTGGAGAGCGCCTCCTCTGGAGATGCGACGGGAACCCCAGGAATTCTTTCCCGACAAACAATGAAAGGATACCTCGTCTCGAGCTATGAGGGAGAAAAGGGGCTCCTCTGGATGTGGGCGGGACTCTCGTGCTTCCTCTCGAGTGGAGACGGGTATGTCGGGGAACTTCTTGAGTTGCAGCAAGGGTGTGAAGGACCCTTTGGAAGTTCCAGAGGTTAGGTGTGATTAGCTTCGAGATGCCTCAGCGGAAATGGGCCTCATCTCACCTGGAGGGGAGAATATCCTGGATTTTATCGAGTTTCGGCAGGTGCTCTCGACTTACGGCGGGGACCTCAGTGATCCGCTTTGGTGGCCTCAGGAAAGGCCAGTCCCCATGCAAGTTGCTCGGGGCCTCTCGGGATTCCTCTCCCGTCGAAGCCGGGGCCTAAGTCGTTGTGTGGAGTCGGTGCCGGAACCTGAGGATTCCTGTCCAGTGCTGACAGGGACCTTGGGGTACTTCTGGAGTCTCCCCAGGGGAGTCAGTACTCGTCTCGAGTGGGGGCATGCACGTGCGCTTTCCTCCCGAGCTCTAGCAGCAGTGATACGCTTCCCTTCCCGTGGATCAAGGGATCAGTGCCTTTCCCTAGAGGCTTTCCCACGAGCCTTTCCCACGAGGCTTTCCCACGGGCCTTTCCCACAGTGCTGTCCCACGTGCCACCGTGGTGAGAGTCGGTCCTCGGCTTGAAAGTCGAGGCATTGCAGGGAAAACAGGTTTCCCTGGAATGGACAGAGACATCTGGCTGACTCTGGGAATGGTGGCACGAACCTGGATTTCCTCTCGCCTTTCCTGTGGAGAGCGCCTCCTCTTGAGATGCGACGGGAACGCCGGGAATTCTTTCCCGACCACGCAGGAAAGGATCCCTCCTCTCGATCTGGGAGGCGGAAACGGGGCTCCTCTAGATGTGAGTGGGACTCTCGTGCTTCCTCTCCACTGGAGACGGGTATGTCGGGGAGCTTCTTGAGTTGCAGCAAGGATGTGAAGGACCCTTTGGAAGTTCCACAGGTTAGGTGTGATTAGCCTGGATATGGCTCAGCAGAAATGGGCCTCATCTCGCCTGGAGGGAAGAACCACCTGGATTTTCTCCAGTTGAGGCAGGTGCTCACAACATACGACCGGGACATCAGGGGCCTGCTCTGGTGGTCTCAGGAAAGACCAGTCCCCATGCGAATTGCTCGGGGGCCTCTCGGGATTCCTCTCCCGTCGATGCCGGGGCCTAAGACCTTGTGTGGAGATGGTGCCAGAACCTGAGGATTCCTCTCCAGTGCTGACATGGATCTTGGGATACTTCTGGAGTCTCCCCAGGGGAGTCAGCCCTTGTCTCGAGTGGGGCATGCACGTGCGCTTTCCTCCCGAGATGTAGCAGCAGTGTCGTGCTTCCCTTCGCGTGGATAAATGGATCTGTGGCTTTCCCTCGAGGCTTTCCCAAGAGGATTTCCCACGAGGCTTTCCCACAGGGCTATCCCACGTGCCACCGTGGTTTGAGTCGATCCTCGCCGTGAAATTCGAGGCAGTGCAGGGAAAACAGTTTCCTCTGGAATGGACTGAGACATCTGGGTGACTCTGTGAATGGTGGCTTGACCCTGGAGTTCCTCTCGCCTTTCCTGTGGAGAGCGCTTCCCCTTGAAATGCGAGCGGAATGGCGTGTATTATTTCCTGACCAAGCAGGGAAAGGATCCCTCATCTCGAGCTTCGATACCAAAACGGCGTCTCCTCTGGATAGTGGGCGGGACCCTCGTGCTTCCTCTCGAGTGGAGACGGGTATGTCGGGGAACTTCTTGAGTTGCAGCAAGGACCCTTTTGAATTTCCAGAATTTAGGTGTGATGAGCCTCCTGACGCCTCAGAGGAAATGGGCCTTATCTCGCCTGGAGGGGAGAACCTCCTGGATTTTCTAGAGGTTGGGCAGGGTCTCTCGAGTTACGACAGGGACCTCAGGGACCCGCTCTGGTGGCCTCAGTAAAGGCCAGTGCCCATGGGAGTTGCAAGGGCGCCTTTCGGGATTCCTCTCCGGTCGATGTCGGGGCCTAAGACCTTTTGTGGAGTCGAGGCTGGAACCTGAGGATTCCTCTTCAGTGCTGACATGGATCTTGGCTTACTTCTGGAGTTTCCCCTGGGGAGTCTGTGCTCATCTCATGTGGGGGCATGCACGTGAGCTCTCCTCAGGAACTGTAGCAGCAGTGTCACACTTCCGTCGCGTGGATCAAGGGATCTGTGGCTTTCCCTCGAGGCTTTCCGACGAGGCTTTCCCACAGGGCTGACCCACGTTCCATGGTGTAGTGAGTGGATCCTCGGCGTGAAAGTAGAGTCAGTGCAGGGAAAGCAAGTTCCTCTGGAATGGACTGACATCTCGGGGTCCCTTGGAATTGGTGGCACGACACTGGGGGTTTCTTCTCGCTTTTCCTGTTGAGAGCGCTTCCTCTTGAGTTGCGACGGGAAAGCCGGGAATTCTTTCCAGACGAAGCTGGAAAAGAATCCGTCATCTAGAGCTACGAGGTGGAAAGCCAGGCTCCTCTGGATGTGGGCGGGACTCTCGTGCTTCCTCTCGAGTGGAGACGGGTATGTCGGGGAACTTTCTTGAAGTTGCAGCAAGTGTGGGAAGGACCCTTTTGGAAGTTCCAGAGGTTAGGTGTGTTTAGCCTCAAGACGCCTCAGCGGAAATGGGCCTCATCTCGCCTGAATGGGAGAACCTCCTGGATTTTCTCGAGTTGTGGCAGGTGCTATTGAGTTACGACAGGGACCTCAGGGACCCGCTCTGGTTGCCTCAAGAAAGGCCAGTCGCCATGCGAGTTGCTAGGTGGGTCCTCTCAGGATTCCTCTCCCGTCCGATGCCCAGGGCCTAAGACCTTTTGTGGAGTTGTGTTCAGAACCTGAGGATTCCTCTCCCAGGGCTGACTTGCCATCTAGGGTACTTCTGGAGTCTGCCCTGGGGAGTCAGTCCTCGGCTCGAGTGGGGTCATGCACGTGCGCTTTCTTTCCGAGAGGTAGCAGCAGTGTAACGCTTCCATTCGCATGGATCAAAGGATCTGTGGCTTTCCCTCGAGGCTTTCCCACGAGGCTTTCCAACAGGGGTGTCCCACGTGCCACCGTAGTGTGAGTCAATCCTCCGCGTGAATGTCGAGGCAGTGCAGGGAAAGCAAGTTCCTCTG
>NW_017217800.1:0-12300 GCF_001704415.2 Capra hircus | reverse complement strand
GAGGCAGTGCAGGGAAAACAGGTTCCTCTGGAATGGACTGAGACATCTAGGGGACTCTTTGGAATGGTGGCACGACTCTGGAGTTCCTCTCGCATTTCCTGTAGAGAGCGCCTCCACTTGAGATGCGACGGGAACGCCGGGAATTCTTTCCGACGAAGCAGGGAAAGGATCCCACATCTCGAGCTACGAGGCGGAAAGGGGCTCCTCTGGATGTGGGCGGGACCCTCGTGCTTCCTATCGAGAGGAGACGGGTATGTCAGGGAACTTCTTGAGTGGCAGCAAGGGTGTGAAGGACCCTTTGGAAGTTCCAGAGGTTAGGTGTGATTAGCCTCCAGACGCTTCAGCGGAAATGGGCTTCATCTCGCCTGGAGGGGAGAACCTCCTGGATTTTCTCGAGTTGCGGCAGGTGCTCTCGACTTACGACGGGGACCTCAGGGACCCGCTCTGGTGGCCTCAGGAAAGGCCAGTCCACATGCGAGTTGCTCGGGGCCTCTCGGGATTCCTCTACCATCGAGGCCGGGGCCTAAGACCTTGTGTGGAGTCGGTGCCGGAACCTGAGGATTCTTCTGCAGTGCTGACATGGATCTTGGGGTACTTCTGGAGTCTCCCCAGGGGAGTCAGTCCTCGTTTGAGTGGGCGCATGCACGTACGCTTACCTCCGGAGCTGTGGCAGCAGTGTCATGCTTCCCTTCGCCTGGATCAAGGGATCTGTGGCTTTCCCACGAGGCTTTCCCACAGGGCTATCCCACGTGCCACCGTGGTGTGAGTCGATCGATGGCTTGAAAGTCAACGCAGTGCAAGGAAAACAGGTTTCCCTGGAATGGACTGAGACATCTGGCGAATCTGGGAATGGTGGCACGACCCTGGACTTCCTCTCGACTTTCCTGTGGAGAGCGCCTCCTCTTGAGATGCGACGGGAACGCCGGGAATTCTTTCCCGACCACTCAGGGAAAGGATCCCTTCTCTCGAGCTAGGAGGCGGAAACGGTGCTCCTCTGTATGTGGGCGGGACTCTCGTGCTTCCTCTCGAGTGGAGACGGCTATGTCGGGGAAATTCTGGATTTGCAGCAAGGGTGTAAAGGACCCTTTGGAAGTTCCAGAGGTTAGGTGTGATTAGCCTCGAGACGCCTCAGTGGAAATGGTCCTCATGTTGCCAGGAGGGGAGAACCGCCTGGATTTTCTCGAGTTGCGGCAGGTGCTCTCGACTTTCGACGGGGACCTCAGGGACCCGCTCTGGTGGCCTCAGGAAAGGCCAGTCCCTATGCGAGTTGCTCGGGGCCTCTGGGGATTCCTCTCCCATCGATGCCAGGGCCTAGACCTTGTGTGGAGTCGGTGCCGGAACTTGAGCATTCCTCTGCAGTGCTGACATGGATCTTGGGGTACTTCTGAAGTCTCCCCAGGGGAGTCAGTCCTCGTCTCGAGTGGGGCATGCTCGTGCGCTTTCCTCCCGAGGTGTAGCAGCATTGTCACGCTTCCGGCGAGTGGATCAAGGGATCTGTGTCTTTTCCTTGAGGCTTTCCCTCGAGGCTTTCCAACGAGGCTTTCCCACAGGGCTGTCCCACGTGCCACCGTGGTGTGAGTTGATCCTCTGCTGAAAGTCGAGACAGTGCAGGGAAAACAGGTTTCCCTTGAATGGACTTAGACATCTGGGGAACTCTGGAATGGTGGCACGTCCCTGGAGTTCCTCTCGCCTTTCCTGTGGAGAGCGCCTCCTCTTTAGATGGGACGGAACTCCGGGAATTCTTTCCGGACCACGCAGGGAAAGGATGCATCCTCTCGAGCTATGAGGCAGAAACGGGGCTCCTCTGGATGTGGGCGGGACTGTCGTGCTTCCTCTCCAGTGGAGACGGTTATGTCGGGGAACTTCTTGAGTTGCAGCAAGGGTGTGAAGGACCCTTTGGAAGTTCCAGAGGTTAGGTGTGATTAACCTCGAGACGCCTCAGCAGAAAAGGGCCTCATCTCGCCTGGAGGGGAGAACCTCCTGGATTTTCTCGAGGTGCGGCAGGTGTGTCGACTTACGACGGGGACCTCAGGGACCCGCTCTGGTGGCCTGAGTAAAGGCCAGTCCCCATTCGAGATGTTTGGGGCCGCTCGGAATTCCTCTACCGTCGATGCCGGGGCCTAAGACTTTGAGTGGAGTCGGTGACGCAACCTGAGGATTCCTCTCCACTGCTGACATGGATCTTGGGGTACTTCTGGTGTCTCCCCAGGGGAGTCAGTCCTCGGTCTCGAGTGGCGGCATGCAGTTCGATTCCCTCCCCAGCTGTAACAGCAGTGTCACGCTTCCCGTCGAGTGGATCAAGGGATCAGTGTCTTTCCCTTGAGGCTATCACATGAGGCTTTCCCAGGAGGCTTTCCCACAGGGCTGTCCCACGTGCCACCGTGGTGTGAGTCGATCCTCGGCATGAAATCGAGGCAGTGCAGGGAAAACAGTATTCCTGGAATGGACTGAGACATCTGGGGGACTCTGGAAATGGTGGCACGACTCTTGAGTTCCTCTCGCCTTTCCTGAGGAGACCGCCTCCTCATGAGATGCGACGGGAATGCAGGCAATTCTTTCCCAACCACGCAGGAAAGGATCCATCCTCTCGAGCTAAGAGGCGTAAACGGTGCTCCTCTGGATGTGGGCGGGACTCTCGTGCTTCCTCTCCAGTGGAGACGGGTTATGTCGGGGAACTTCTTGAGTTGCAGCAAGGGGTGTGAAGGACCCTTTGGAAGTTCCAGAGGTTAGGTGTGATTAACCTCGAGACGCCTCAGTGGAAATGGGCCTCATCTCGCCTGGAGGGGAGAACCTCCTGGATTTTTTTCGAGTTGGGGCAGGTGCTCTCGACTTACGACAGGGACCTCAGGGACCCGTTCTGGTGGCCTCAACAAAAGGCCGGTCCCCATGCGAGATGCTTGGGGGCTTCTCGTTATTCCTCTACCTTCGATGTCGGGGCCTAAGACCTTGTGTGGAGTTGGTTCCGAAATCTGAGGATTCATCTGCAGTGCTGACATGGATCTTGGGGTACTTCAGGAGTCTCCCAGGGGAGTCAGTCCTCGTCTCGAGTGGGGGCATGCAGTTCGATACCCTCCCGAGCTGTAGCAGCAGTGTCACGCTTCCCGTTGAGTAGATCAAGGGATCTGTGGCTTTCCCTCGAGGCTTTCCCACGAGGCTTTCCCACAGGACTGTCCACGTGCCACCGTGGGTGTGAGTCGATCCTCGCTTGAAAGTCGAGGCAGTGCAAGGAAAACAGTTTTTCCCTGGAATGGACTGAGACATCTGGGGCAATCTGGGAATGGTGGCAGGACCCTGGAATTCCTCTCGCCTTTCCTGTGGAGAGTGCCTCCACTTCAGATGTGACGGGAACGCCGGGAATTCTTTCCCGCACACGCAGGGAAAGGATCCCTGCTCTTGAGCTTTGAGGCGGAATCGGGGCTCCTCTGGATGTGGGCAGGACTCTCGTGCTTCCTCTCGAGAGGAGACGGGTATGTTGGGGGATCTTCTTGAGCTGCAGCAAGGGTGTGAAGGACCCTTTGGAATTTCCCGGGCTGGTGTGATTAGCCTCGAGACGCCTGTGCGGAAATGGCCTCATCTCGCCTGGAGGGGAGAACCTCCTGGATTTTCTCGAGTTGCGGCAGGTGCTCTCGACTTACGACGGGGACCTCAGGGACCCGTTCTGGTGGCCTCAGGAAAGGCCAGTGCCCATGCGAGTTGCTCGGGGCCTCTCGGGATTCCTCTCCCGTAGATGCGGGGCCTAAGACCTTGTGTGGAGTCGGTGCGGGAACCTGAGGACTCCTCTCCAGTGCTGACATGGATCTTGGGGTACTTCTGGAGTCTCCCCAGGGGAGTCAGTCCTCGTCTCGAGTGGGGGCATGCACGTGCGCTTTCCTCCCAAGCTGTAGCAGCAGTGTCACGCTTCCCATCGCGTGGATCAAGGGATCTGTGCCTTTCCCTCCAGGCTTTCCCACGAGGCTTTCCCACAGGGCTGTCCCATGTGCCACCGTGGTGTGAATGCATCTTCGGCTTGAAAGTCGAGGCAGTGCAGGGAAAACAGTTTTCCCTTGAATGTACTGAGACATCTGGGGGACTCTGGGAATGGTGGCACGACCCTGGAGTTCCTCTCGCCTTTCCTGTGGAGAGCGGCTCCTCTTGAGATGCGACGGCAACGCGGAAATTCTTTTCCCAGCATGCAGGGAAAGGATCCCTCCTCTCGAGCCAGGAGGCGGAAACGGGGCTCCTCTGGATGTGGGCGGGACAATCGTGCTTCCGCTCGAGTAGACGGGTATGTCAGGGAACTTCTTGAGTTGCAGCAAGGGTGTGAAGGGCCCTTTGGAAGTTCCAGAGTTAGGTGTGATTAGCCTCGAGACGCCTCATCGGAAATGAGCCTCATCTAGAATGGAGGGGAGAACCTCCTGGTTTTTCTCGAGTGGCGGCAGGTGCTCTCTCGACTTACGATGGGGACCTCAGGGACCCGCTCTGGTGGCCTCAGGAAAGGCCAGTCCCCATGCGAGTTGCTCGGGGGCCTCTCGGGTTTCCTCTCCCGTCAATGCCGGGGCCTAAGACCTTGTGTGGAGTCGGTGTCGGAACCTGAGGATTCCTCTCCAGTGCTGACATGGATCTTGGGTACTTCTGGAGTCTCCGCAGGGGAGTCAGTACTCGTCTCCATTGGGGCATGCAGGGGCCATTTCCTCCGAGCTGTAGCGGCAGTGTCACGTTTCCCTTCGCGTGGATCAAGGGATTCTGGCTTTCCCTCGAAGCCTTCCCTCGAGGCTTTCCCACGAGGCTTTCCCACTGGTCTGTCCCACGTGCCACCGGTTGTGTGAGTCGATCCTCGGCTTGAAAGTCGAGGCAGT
This sequence comes from Capra hircus, assembly GCF_001704415.2. Taxonomy (NCBI): domain Eukaryota; kingdom Metazoa; phylum Chordata; class Mammalia; order Artiodactyla; family Bovidae; genus Capra; species Capra hircus. The sequence goes on along the minus strand of NW_017217800.1, from coordinate 7,465 downwards.
GCAGGGAAAACAGGTTTCCCTGGAATGGATGGAGATATCTGGGGGACTCTGGGAATGGTGACACGACCCTGGAATTCCTCTCGAATTTCCAGTGGAGAGCGACTCCTCTTGAGATGCGACGGGAACGCAGGGAATTCTGTCCCGACCACGCAGGGAAAGGATCCCTCCTCTCGAGCTATGAGGCGGAAACGGGGCTCCTCTGGATGTCGGCGGGGTTCTCGTGCGTTCTCTCTAGTGGAGACGAGTATGTCGGGAAACTTCTTGAGGTACAGCAAGGGTGTGAAGGACCCTCTGGAAGTTCCAGAGGTTAGGTGTGATTAGCCTCGAGATGCCTCAACGGAAATGGGCATCATCTCGCCTGGACGGGAGAACTTCCTGGATTCTCTCGAGTTGCGGCAGGTGCTTTCGAGTTACGACGGGGACCTCAGGGACCCGGTCTGGTGGCCTCAGGAAAGGCCTGTCCCCATGCGAGTTGCTCGGGGGTGTCTCAGTATATTCTCCCATCGATGACGGGGCACAAGACCATGTGTGGTGTCGGTGCCGGAACCTGAGGATTCCTCTCCAGTGCTGACATGGATCTTGGGGTACTTCTGGAGTCTCCCTAGGGGAGTCAGTCCTCGTCTCGAGTGGGGGCATGCACGTGCGCTTTCCTCCCGAGGTGTAGAAGCAGTGTCACGCTTCCCTTCGCGTGGATCAATGGATCTGTGGCTTTCCCTTGAGGCTTTCCCTGGAGGCTTTCCCAGAATGTTTTCCCACAGGGGTGTCCCACGTGCCACCGTGGTGTGAGTCGATCCTCGGCTTGAAAGTCGAGGCAGTGCAGGGAGAACAGGTTTCCCTGGAATGGACTGAGACATCTGGGGGACTCTGGGAATGGTGGCACAACCAAGGAGTTCCTCTCGACTTTCCTGTGGAGAGCGCATCCTCTTGAGATGCGACGGGAAGGCCGGAAATTCTTTCCGACCATGCAGGGAAAGGATCCCTCCTCTCGAGCTAGGAGGCGGAAACGGGGCTCCTCTGGATGTGGGCGGGACTCACGCGCTTCCTATCGAGTGGAGACGGGTATGTCGCGGAACTTCTTGAGTTGCAGCAAGGGTGTGAAGGACCCTTTGGAAGTTCCAGAGTTTAGGTGTGATTAGCCTCCAGAGGCCTCAGCGCAAATGAGCCTCATCTCGCCTGGAGGGGAGAACCTCCTGGATTTTCTCGAGTTCCGGCAGGTGCTCTCGACTTACTACGGGGAACTCAGGGACCCGCTCTGGTGGCCTCAGGAAAGCACAGTCCCCATGCGAGTTGCTCGGGGGCCTCTCGGGATTCCTGTCCCGTGGATGCCGGGGCCTAAGTCGATGTGTGGAGTCGGTGCCGGAACCTGAGGATTCCTCTACAGTGCTGACATGGATCTTGGGGTACTTCGGGAGTCTCCCCAGGGGAGTCAGTCCTCATTCGAGTGGGGGCATTGAAGAGCGCTTTCCTTCCGGGCTGTAGCAGCAGTGTCATTCTTCCCGTCGAGTGGATCAAGGGATCAGTGGCTTTCCCTCGAGGCTTTCCCATGAGGCTTTCTCACGAGGCTTTCCCACAGGGCTGTCCCACGTGCCACCGTGCTGTGAGTCGATCCTCAGCTTGAAAGTCGAGGCAGTGCAGGGAAAACAGGTTTCCCTGGAATGCACTGAGAAATCTGGGGTACTCTGGGAATTGTGGCACGACCCTGGAGTTCCTCTCACCTTTCCTGTTGAGAGCGCCTCCTCTTGAGTTGTGACGGGAAGACCGGGAATTCTTTCCCGACCACGAAGTGAAAGGATACCTCCTCTCTAGCTGTGAGGCGGAAACGGGGCTCCTCTGGATGTGGGCGGGACTCTCGTGCTTCCTCTCGAGTGGAGACAGGTATGTCGGGGAACTTCTTGAGTTGCAGCAAGGGTGTGAAGAACCCTTTGGAAGTTCCAGAGGTTTAGGTGTGATTAGCCTCGAGACGCCTCAGCGGAAATGGGCCTCATCTCGCCTGGAGGGGAGAACCTCCTGGATTTTTTCGAGTTGGGACAGGCGATATCGACTTAAGACGGGGACCTGAGGGACCCGCTCTGGTGGCCTCAAGAAAGGCCATTCCCCATGCGAGTTGCTCGGGGGCCTCTCGGGATTCCTCTCCCGTCGATGCCGGGGCCTAAGACCTTGTGTGGATTTGGTGCCGGAACCTGAGGATTCCTCTCCAGTGCTGACATGGATCTTGGCATCCTTAAAAGCGAGATGAGCCCCATTTCCGCTGAGGCGTCTCGAGGCTAATCACACCTAACCTTTGGAACTTCCAAAGGGTCCTTCACACCCTTGCTGCAACTCAAGGAGTTCTCTGACATACCCGTCTCCACTCGAGAGTATCAAGATCTTCCCGCCCACTTTCAGAGGAGCACTGTTTCCACCTCATAGCTCGAGAGGAGGGATCCTTTCCCTGCGTGGTCTGGAAAGCATTCCCGGCGTTCCAGTCGCATCTCAAGAGGAGGCCCTCTCCACAGGAAAGGCTAGAGAAACTCCAGGGTCGTTCCACCATTCCCAGAGTCCCCCAGATGTCTCTGTCAATTCCAGGGAAACCTGTTTTCCCTGCACTGCCTCGACTTTGAAGCCGAGGATCGACTCACATCACGGTGGCACGTGGGACAGCCCTGAGGAAAATCCTCGTGGGCAAGCCTCATTGGAAAGCCTCGAGGGAAAGCCACAGATCCCTTGATCCAAGCGAAGGGAAGCGTGACACCGCTGCTACAGCTCGAGAGGAAAGCGCACGTGCAGGCCCCCACTCGAGACGAGGACTGACTCCCCTGGGGAGACTCAGAAGTACCCCAAGATCCAAGTCAGCACTGGAGAGGAATTCTCAGGTTCCCGGCACCGACGAAACACAAGGTCTTATGCCAGCGTGACACTGCTGCTACAGCTCGAGAGGAAAGCTCACGTGCAGGCCCCCACTCGAGACGAGGACTGACTCCCCTGGGGAGACTCCAGAATTACCCCAAGATCCATGTCAGCAGTGGAGAGGAATACTCAGGTTCCGGCACTGACTCCACACAAGGTCTTAGGCCCCTGCATCGACGGGAGAGGAAACCCGAAGGCCCCGGAGCAACTCGCAATGGGACTGGCCTTTCCTGAGGCCACCAGAGCAGGTCCCTGAGGTCCCCGTCGTAAGTCGAGAGCACCTGCCGCAACTCGAGAAAATCCAAGGAGGTTCTCCCCTCCAGGCGAGATGAGGCCCTTTTCTGCTGAGGCGTCACAAGGCTATTCACACCTAAACTCTGGAACTTCCAAAGGGTCCTTCACACCCTTTTTGCAACTCAAGAAGTTCCCCGACATACCCGTCTCCACTCGAGAGGAAGCACGAGAGTCCCGACCACATCCAGATTTGCCCCGTTCCGGCCTCCTAGCTCGACGGAGGGATCAATTCCCTGCGTGCTCGGGAAAGAATTCCCGGCGTTTCCGTCGCATCTCAATAGGAGGCACTCTCCGACAGGAAAGGCAGAGGAACTCCAGGGTGTTGCCACCATTCCCAGAGTCCTCCAGATGTCTCAGTCCATTCCAGGGAAACCTGTTTTCCCTGCACTGCGTCGACTTTCAAGGTGAGTATCGACTCACACCAAGGTGGCACGTGGGACAGCCCTGTGGGAAAGCCTCGTGGGAAAGCCTCGTGGGAAAGCCTCGAGGGAAAGCCACAGATCCCTTGATCCACGCGAAGGGAAGCGTGACACTGTTGCTACAGCTCAGGAGGAAATCGCACGTGCATGCCCCCCAATCGAGACGAGGACTGACTCCCCTGGGAAGACTCCAGAAGTACCCCAAGATCCATGTCAGTACAGGAGAGGAATCCTCAGGTTCCGGCACCGACTGCATACAAGGTCTTTTGCCCCGGCATCGACGGGGGAGGAATCCCGAGAGGCCCCCAATCAACTCCCATGGGGACTGGCCTTCCTGAGGCCACCATATTGGGTCCCTGAGGTTCCCGTCGTAAGTCGAGAGCACCTGCCGCAACTCGAGAAAATCCAGGAGGTTCTCTCCTCCAGGCGAGATGAGGCCCATTTCCGATGAGGCGTCTTGAGGCTAATCACACCGAACCTCTGGAACTTCCAAAGGGTACTTCTCACCCTTGCTGCAACTCAAGACGTTCCCGCGCATACCCGTCTCGACTCGAGAGTAAGCACGAGAGTCCCGCCCATATCCAGAGGAGGCCCGGTGTCCGCCTCCTTGCTTGAGAGGAGGGATCCTTTCCCTGCGTGGTCGGGAAAGAATTCCCGGCGTTCCAGTCGCATCTCAAGAGCAGGCCCTCTCCACAGGAAAGGCGAGAGGAACTCCAGGGTCGTGCCACTATTCCCAAAGTCCTCCAGATGTCTAGGTCCATTCCAGGGAAAAACTGTTTTCCCTGCACTGCCTCGACCTTCAAGCCGAGGATCGACTCACACCACGGTGGCACGTGGGACAGCCCTGTGGGAAAGGCCTCGTGTGAAAGCCTCGTGGAAAGCCTCGAGGGAAAGCCCCTGAATCCCTTGATCCACGCGAAGGGAAAGCATGACACTGCTGCTACAGCTCGGGAGGAAAGTGCCACGTGCATTCCCCCATTTGATACGAGGACTGACTCCCCTGGGGGAGACTCCAGAAGTACCCCAAGATCCATGTCAGCACTGGAGAGGCATGCTCAGGTTCCGGCACCCAATCACACCAAGATCTTAGGCCCCGGCTTCGGAGGGAGAGAAATCCCGAGAGGCCCCCGAGCAACTCGCAAGGGGACTGGCCTTTCCTGAGGCCACGAGAGCGGGTCCCTGAGGTCCCGTCGTAAGTCGAGAGCACCTGCCGCAACTCGAGAAAATCCAGGAGGTTCTCCCCTCCAGGCGAGATGAGGCCCATTTCCGCTGAGGCGTCTCGAGGCTATTCAAACCTAACTCTGGAACTTCGAAAGGGTCCTTCCACACCCTTGCTGCAACTCCCAAGAAGTTCCCCGACCATACCCCGTCTGCCACTCGAGGGAAGCACGTGGGGCCAACACATCCAGATGGGAGCCCGTTTTCCGCCCGTAACTCGGAGGGAGGGAGGGGATCCTTTCCCTGCGTGGTCGGAAGAATTCCCGGTCGCGTTCCCTTCGCATCTCAAGAGCAGGCCTTATCCAGAGGGAAAGGCGAGAGGAACTCCAGGTCGTGCCACCATTCCCCAGAGTCCTCCAGATGTCTCAGTCCAATTCCAGGGAAAACTGTTTTCCCTGCACTGCCTCGACCTTCAAGCCCAGAACTCGATCACCCACGGTCCACGTGGGATCAGCCCTGGTGGGGGAAAGCCTCGTGGAAAAGCCTCCTGGAAAGGCCTCGGGGAAAGCCCCTGATCCCTTGATCCACCGCGAAGGGGGAAGCATGACACTGCTGCTACAGCCTCGGAGGAAAGCGCACGTGCATGCCCCCCATGTGATACGAGGGAACTGACTCCCCTGGGAGACATCCAGAATGTACCCCAAGATCCACATGTCAGCATGTGGAGAGGCCATTGCTCAGGTCCGGCACGACTTCCACACAAGATCTTGAGTCCTGGGCATCGAAGGGAGAGAATCACCGAGAAGTTCCCCCGAGCAAACTCGCACATGGACTGGCCTTTCCTGGAGGCCACAGAGGGTCCCTGAGGTCCCCCGTCGTAAGTTGAGAGCACCTGCCGCAACTAGGAAAAATCCAGGGAGTTCCCCCTCCCAGGCGAGATGAAGCCCATTTCCCGCAGAGGACGTCTCGGAGGCTAATCACATCTAACATCCGACCTTTCTCGGAAGGGTCCGTTCCACCACCCTTGCTGCAACTCAAAGCGTTCCCCGTATCGAGATCCCGGTCTCCAACTCAGAGGGACACGTACGAGGCACCGCCCACAGGCTTCCAGCGGGCACGCGCCACTTCTGCCGACCCCCTCCCTTAGCCTCGACGAGGAGAGAGTATCCTGTTCAGTGGCAGTTTGATCGGGACAACCACATTCCCCCGGAGTTTCCCATCGACATCTGCAAGAGGGGAGCCGCCATTCTCGTACTGGACAAGGCAAAAGAGAGCAACATTGCCCAGAAGGAATGCGCTCTGTAGCCGGGACTATCCATTCCCCAGGGAGCCCCCGCGGTGGCAAGACTTTGTGCCTCTCAAGCTAACCCATTCCAGGCAGGATAGGTACCTCGTTAGTTGCCCTCCGCAACCCTCAGAGGTCGAATTTCCCAACGCCCGGAGGATCGAAAACTCACCACCAGCCGGTCAAGGCACCCGCGTGGAGAACCCACCTAGAATAAGGGGAAAGCCCTCCGAGATTCGGGGACCGATAGAGGTCCCCCCTAGGCCACCTCCCGAAGCCTGGGATGCAATGGGGACTGCACGTCCCTCCTCTCTCTCGAACGGCCACGGAAGAAGGACAGGTTCCCTGACCCTGATGGCTCCCTCTGTCTGGGTCGTCCAATTCAACCGAGCCAGCCCGACTGCCGTAACTCGAGAAAAGAGGAGGTTCTCCCCCTACCAGGCCAAAATGACAGGCCTATTTCCACTGACGCCACTCTAGAGCTAAGGCACCACCTAACCTCTTGGGGAGGAAGGTGAACTCTGCTTGCCCTAAACAGCTGCAGGGTAAAGCACTCCATTCTCATCGGCCACCAACTTTTTGCGAGAGACCAGTCGGACGACACCCCTGAGGGAGACCTTTCCAGAATGCCTCTGACCCCCAAGATCCATGTCAGCACCTGGAGAGGGAATGCTCAGGTTCCGGCCACCCGGCCACATACACCCGATGCTCTATACGGACCCCCGGACAATCGGAGCGGAGAGGAATCACCAGAGACACATAAGGCACCCCGAGGCGAGACTGCGCATGTGGGGCACTGGCCCCGTGTTCCTCGAGCGCGCACCCCCGAGGTTCCAGCTCACGCCTGAACGGCTCCGCATTCCGTCCCGCCTCTGTCAATGTTGGAGAGCGTCCACAGCCCAAAGGACCGGCCGCAACTCGGAGGAGAATGCCAGGAGGGTTACTCCCTCTCCTAGTGCGAAGAATGAGTGAGGCACCATCTTTGCGCCAGATTGGAGTCTCGAGGCTTTATACCCAGGTCCAGTCTCAAACCATCTGGAACTTCACAAAGGGATCCTTGCACCACACTCAACCCTGGCTGCAATTTCAGAGATAGATTGATGCTCTGCCGAACGCATACCCGTTCTCTCCCGGCAAACTATCAAACTGGGAGGTAGCGCGACGGGAACTTTACGTCCCGTCCCAATAAATCCTCACCAGGAAGCCCCGGTGTTGACTTGACCGCGTCCGTGCACTTTTTGGGAGGTAGCTCTCTCGGGGAGACGTCATGGACCCCAGCGGGAGGGCATCCATTTCCTCGCTTGTTGTGGGCGGAGTTTGGTGGGAAAGAAATTCCCCGAAGTTATTGCCGCGTCGTGGCGATCTTCATATACACATATACCGAGCGGAGGGGGCTACTCCCGCAGCAAAGGCGGAGGTAGGA
>NW_017217799.1:0-12300 GCF_001704415.2 Capra hircus | reverse complement strand
CTGTGGAGAGCGCCTCCTCTTGACTTGCGACGGCGAATGCCGGGAATTCTTTCCCGACCACGCCCGGGAAAGATCCCTCCTCTCGAGCTAGGAGGCGGAAACGGGGCTCCTCTGGATGTGTCGCGGGACTCTCGTGCTTCCTCTCGAGTGGAGACGGGTATGTCGGGGAACTTCTTGAGTTGCAGCAAGGGTGTGAAGGACCCTTTGGAAGTTCAGAGTTAGATGTGATTAGCCTCCAGACGCCTCAGGAGAAATGGGCCTCATCTCGCCTGGAGGTGAACCTCCTGGATTTTCTCGAGTTGCGGGCAGGTGCTCTCGTCTTACGACAGGGACGTCAGAACCCGCTCTGGTGGCCTCAGGAAAGGCCAGTCCCCATGCGAGTTGCTCGGGGGCCTCTCGGGATTCCTCTCCGTAGATGCTGGGCCTAAGACCTTGTGTGGAGACGGTGCCGGAACCTGAGTATTCCTCTCCAGTGCCTCCCTTGCTGGAATGGGGAGACCTGTTCGAGTGGGCGAGCATGCACGTGCGAGCTGTAGCTGCAGTGTCACGCTTTCCGCGTGGATCAAGGGACCTGTGGCTTTCCCTCGAGGCCCACGAGGCTTTCCCACAGGGACTATCCACGTGCCACCGTGGTGTGAGTCGATCCTCGGCTTGAAAGTCGAGGCAGTGAGGGAAAACAGATTTCCCTGGAATGGACTGAGACATCTGGGGGACTCTGGGAATGGTGGCACGACCCTGGAGTTCCTCTCGCCTTTCCTGTGGAGAGCGCCTCTTCTTGAGATGCGACGGTAATGCCAGGGAATTCTTTCCCGACCACGCAGGGAAAGATCCCTCCTCTCGAGCTAGGAGCGGAAACGGGCTCCTCTGGATGTGGGCGGGACTCTCGTGCTTCCTCTCGAGTGGAGACGGGTATGTCGGGGAACTTCTTGAGTTGCAGCAAGGGTGTGAAGGACCCTTTGGAAGTTCCAGAGTTAGATGTGATTAGCCTCGAGACGCCTCAGCGGAAATGGGCCTCATCTCGCCTGGAGGGAGAACCTCCTGATTTTCTCGAGTTGCGGCAGGTGCTCTCGACTTACGACGGGGACCTCAGGACCGCTCTGGTGGCCTCAGGAAAGGCCAGTCCCCATGCGAGTTGCTCGGGGCCTCTCGGATTCCTCTCCCGTCGATGCCGGGGCTAAGACCTTGCTTGGAGTCGGTGCCGGAACGTGAGGATTCCTCTCCAGTGCTGACATGGATCTTGGGCTACTTCTGGAGTCTCCCCAGGGAGTCAGTCCTCGTCTCGAGTGGGGGCATGCACGTGGCTTTCCTCCCGAGCTGTAGCAGCAGTGTCACGCTTCCCTTCGCGTGGATCAAGGGATCTGGGCTTTCCCTCGAGGCTTTCCCACGAGCTTTCCCACAGGCTGTCCCACGTGCCACCGTGGTGTGAGTCGATCCTCGGCTTGAAAGTCGAGGCAGTGCAGGGAAAACAGTTTCCCTGGAATGGACTGAGACATCTGGGGGACTCTGCGAATGGTGGCATGACCCTGGAGTTCTCTCGCCTTTCCTGTGGAGAGCGCCTCTCTTGAGATGCGACGGAACGCCGGGAATTCTTTCCCGACCACGCAGGGAAAGGATCCCTCCTCTGAGCTAGGAGGCGGAAACGGGCTCCTCTGGATGTGGGCGGGACTCTCGTGCTTCCTCTCGAGTGGAGACGGGTATGTCGGGGAACTTCTTGAGTTGCAGCAAGGGTGTGAAGGACCCTTTGGAAGTTCAGAGGTTAGTGTGATTAGCCTCGAGACGCCTCAGCGGAAATGGGCCTCATCTCGCCTGGAGGGAGAACCTCCTGATTTTCTCAAGTTGCGGCAGGTGCTCTCGACTTACGAAGGGGACCTCAGGGACCCGCTCTGGTGGCCTCAGAAAGGCCAGTCCCCATGGAGTTGCTCGGGGCCTCTCGGATTCCTCTCCCTCGATGCCGGGGCCTAAGACTTGTGTGGAGTCGGTGCCGGAACCTGAGGATTCCTCTCCAGTGCTGACATGGATCTTGGGGTACTTCTGGAGTCTCCCAGGGGAGTCAGTCCTCGTCTCGAGTGGGGCATGCACGTGCGCTTCTCCGAGCTGTAGCAGCAGTGTCACGCTTCCCTTCGTGGATCAAGGGATCAGGGGCTTTCCTCGAGGCTTTCCCATGAGGCTTTCCACGAGGCTTTCCACAGGGCTGTCCCACGTGCCACCGTTGTGAGTCGATCCTCGGCTTGAAAGTCGAGCAGTGCAGGGAAAACTGTTTCCCTGGCATGGACTGAGACATCTGGGGGACTCTGGGAATGGTGGCACGACCCTGGAGTTCTCTCGCCTTTCCTGTGGAGAGCGCCTCCTCTTGAGATGCGACGGGAACGCCGGAATACTTACCCGACCACGTAGGAAAGGATCCCTCTCTGGAACTATGAGGCGGAAACGGGGCTCCTCTGGATGTGGGCGGGACTCTCGTGCTTCCTCTCGAGTGGAGACGGGTATGTCGGGAACTTCTTGAGTTGCAGCAAGGGTGTGAAGACCTTTGGAAGTTCCAGAGGTTAGGTGTGATTAGTCTCGAGACGCCTCAGCGAAATGGGCCTCATCTCGCCTGGAGGGAGAACCTCCTGATTTTCTCGAGTTGCGGCAGGTGCTCTCGACTTAGACGGGGCCTCAGGGACCCGCTCTGGTGGCCTCAGGAAAGGCCAGTCCCATGCGAGTTGCTCGGGGGCCTCTCGGGATTCCTCTCCCGTCGATGCTGGCGCCTTATACCTTGTGTGGAGTCGGTGCCGGAACCTGAGAAAACCTCTCCAGTGCTTACATGGATCTGGGGTACTTCTGGAGTCTCCCAGGTGAGTCAGTCCTCGTTTCTAGTGGATGCATGCACGTGCCATTCCTCCAGAGCTGTAGCATCAGTGTCACGCTTCCCTTCGCGTGGATCAGGAATCTGTGGCTTTCCGTGGAGGCTTTCTCACGAGGCTTGCCACGAGGTTTCCCACGACGTTTACCACTGGGATGTCCCACGTGCCACCGTGTTGTGAGTCATCCTTGGCTTGAAAGTCGAGGCAGTGCTGGAAACTGGTTTCCCTGTTATGGACTGAGCATCTGGGGGACTCTGGGAATGGTGGCACGACCTGGAGTTCCTCTCGCCTTTCCTGTGGAGAGCGCCTCCTCTTGAGATGCGACGGAACGCCGGAATTCTTTCCCGACCACGCAGGAAAGGATCCCTCCTCTCGAGCTAGGAGGCAGAAACGGGTCTCCTCTGGATGTGGGCGGGACTCTCGTGCTTCCTTTCGAGTGGAGCCGGGTAAGTCGGGAACTTCTTGAGTTGCAGCAAGGGTGTGAAGACCCTTTGGAAGTTCCAGAGGTTAGGTGTGATTAGCCTCGAGAAGCCTCAGCGAAATGGTCCTCATCTCGCCTGGAGGGGAGAACCTCCTGGATTTTCTCGAGTTGCGGCAGGTGCTCTCCACTTACGACGGGGACCTCAGGGACCCGCTCTGGTGGCCTCAGGAAAGGCCAGTCACCATGCGAGTTGCTCGTGGGCCTCTCGGGATTCCTCTCCCTCGATGCCGGGGCCTAAGACCTTGAGTGGAGTCGGTGCCGAAACCTGTGGATTCCTCTCCAGTGCTGACATGGATCTTGGGGTACTTCTGGTGTCTCCCAGGAGAGTCAGTCCTCGTCTCGAGTGGGGCATGCACGTGCTCTTTCCTTCCGAGCTGTAGCAGCAGTGTCACGCTTCCTTCGCGTGGATCAAGGCATCAGGGCTTTCCCTCGAGGCTTTCCCACGAGGCTTTCCCAGGAGGCTTTCCCACAGGACTGTCCCACGTGCCACCGTGGTGTGAGTCGATCCTCGGCTTGAAAGTCGAGGCAGTCCAGGGAAAACAGGTTCCCTGGAATGGACTGAGAAATCTGGGGGACTCTGCGAATGTGGCACGACCCTGGAGTTCCTCTCGCCTTTCCTGTGGAGAGCGCCTCCTCTTGACTTGCGACGGAATGCCGGGAATTCTTTCCCGAACACGCCGGGAAAGGATCCCTCCTCTCGAGCTAGGAGGCGGAAACGGGGCTCCTCTGGATGTGGGCGGGACTCTCGTGCTTCTCTCGAGTGGAGACGGGTATGTCGGGGAACTTCTTGAGTTGCAGCAAGGGTGTGAAGGACCCTTTGGAAGTTCCAGAGGTTAGATGTGATTAGCCTCCAGACGCCTCAGGAGAAATGGGCCTCATCTCGCCTGGAGGTGCGAACCTCCTGGATTTCTCGAGTTGCGCAGGTGCTCTCGTCTTACGACAGGGACGTCAGAACCGCTCTGGTGGCCTCAGGAAAGGCCAGTCCCCATGCGAGTTGCTCGGGGCCTCTCGGGATTCCTCTCCGTAGATGCTGGGGCCTAAGACCTTGTGTGGAGACGGTGCCGGAACCTGAGTATTCCTCTCCAGTGCTGGAATGGATCTTGGGGTACTTCTGGAGTCTCCCCAGGGAGTCAGTCCTCGTCTCGAGTGGAGGCATGCACGTGCCCTTTCTTTCCGAGCTGTAGCTGCAGTGTCACGCTTCCCCTCGCGTGGATCAAGGACCTGTGGCTTTCCCTCGAGGCTTTCCCACGAGGACTATCCAACGTGCCACCGTGGTGTGAGTCGATCCTCGGCTTGAAAGTCGAGGCAGTGGAGGGAAAACAGATTTCCCTGGAATGGACTGAGACATCTGGGGACTCTGGAATGGTGGCACGACCTGGAGTTCCTCTCGCCTTTCCTGTGGAGAGCGCCTCTTCTTGAGATGCGACGGTAATGCAGGGAATTCTTTCCCCACCACGCAGGGAAAGGATCCCTCCACTCAAGCTAGGAGGGGGAAATGGGGCTCCTCTGGATGTGGGCGGGACTCTCGTGCTTCCTCTCGAGTGGACACGGGTATGTCGGGGAACTTCTTGAGTTGCAGCAAGGGGTGTGAAGGACCCTTTGGAAGTTCCAGAGGTTAGATGTGATTAGCCTCGGAGACGCTTCAACGGAAATCGGGCCTCATCTCGCCTGGGAGGGGAGAACTTCCTGGATTTTCTCGAGTTGTGGCAGGTGCTCTCAAGTTCGACGAAGGGGACCTGCAGGGACCCTCTCTGGCGGCCTCAGGAAAGGCCGACCCCATGCGAGTTGCTCAAGTGCCTCTCGGGATTCCTCTTCCCGTAGATGCCAGCGCCTAAGACTTGCTTGGAGTCGGTGCTGGAACGTGAGGATTCCTCTCCAGTGCTGACATTGATCTTGGGCTACTTCTGGAGTCTCCCCAGGGGAGTCAGTCCTCGTCTCGAGTGGGGGCATGCACGTGCGCATTCCTCCCAAGCTGTAGCAGCAGTGTCACGCTTCCCTTCGTGTGGATCAAGGGATCTGCGCTTTCCCTCGAGCTTTCCCACGAGGCTTTCCCACAGGGCTGTCCCACGTGCCACCGTGGTGTGAGTCGATCCCTCGGCTTGAAAGTCGAGGCAGTACAGGGAAACAGGTTTCCCTGGAATGGACTGAGACATCTGGGGGACTCTGGGAATGGTAGCATGACCCTGGAGTTACTCTCGCCTTTCCTGTGGAGAGCGCCTCCTCTTGAAAATGCGACGGGAACGCCGGGGAATTCTTTCCCGACCACGCAGCGAAAGGATCCCACCTCTCGAGCTAGGAGGCGGAAACCGGGCTCCTCTGTATGTGGGCGGGACTCTCGTGCTTCCTCTCGAGTGGAGACGGGTATGTTGGGGAACTTCTTGAGTTGCAGGCAAGGGTGTGAAGGACCCTTTGGAAGTTCCAGAGCTTAGGTGTGATTAGCCTCGAGACGCCTCATCGGAAATGGGGCTCATCTCGCCTGGAGGCGAGAACCTCCTGAATTTTCTCAAGTTGCGGCAGGTGCTCTCGACTTACGAAGGGGACCTGAGGGACCCGCGCTGGTGGCCTCATGAAAGGCCAGTCCCCATGGGAGTTGCTCGGGGCCTCTCGGGATTCCTCTCCCTCGATGCCGGGGCCTAAGATCTTGTGTGGAGTCGGTGCTGGAACCTGAGGATTCCTCTCCAGTGCTGACATGGATCTTGGGGTACTTCTGGAGTCTCCCAGGGGAGTCAGTCCTCGTCTCGAGTGGGGCATGCTCGTGCGCTCCCGAGCTGTAGCAGGAGTGTCACGCTTCCCTTCTTGTGGATCAAGGGTTCAGGGGCTTTACCTCGAGGCTTTCCCATGAGGCTTTCCCACGAGGCTTTCCCACAGGGCTGTCTCACGTGCCACCGTTGTATGAGTCGATCCTCGGCTTGAAAGTCGAGGCAGTGCAGGGAAAACTGGTTTCCCTGGCTTGGACTGAGCATCTGGGGGACTCTGGGAATGGTGGCACGACCCTGGAGTTTCTCTCGCCTTTCCTGTGGAGAGCGCCTCCTCTTGAGATGCGACGGGAACGCCAGGAATACTTACCCGACCACGTATGGGAAAGGATCCCTCCTCTGGAACTATGAGGCGGAAACGGGCTCCTCTGGATGTGGGCGGGACTCTCGTGCTTCCTCTCGAGGGAAACGGGTATGTCGAGGAACTTCTTGAGTTGCAGCAAGGGTGTGAAAGACGCTTTGGAAGTTCCAGAGGTTAGGTGTGATTAGTCTCGAGACGCCTCAGCACAAATGGGCCTCATGTCGCCTGAAGGGGAGAACCTCCTGAATTTTCTCGAGTTGCGGCAGGTGCTGTGGACTTAAGACGGGGTCCTCAGGGACCCGCTCTGGTGGCCTCAGGAAAGGCCAGTCACCATGCGAGTTGCTCGGGGGCCTCTCGGGATTCCTCTCCCGTCGATGCTGGCGCCTTATACCTTGTGTGGAGTCGGTGCCGGAACCTGAGAAAACCTCTCCAGTGCTTACATGGACCTTGGGTACTTCTGGAGTCTCCCAGGTGAGTCAGTCCTCGTTTCTAGTGGATGCATGCACGTGCAATTTCTCCAGAGCTGTAGCATCAGTGTCACGCTTCCCTTCGCGTGGATCCAGGAATCTGTGGCTTTCCGTGGAGGCTTTCTCACGAGGCTTTGCCACGAGGCTTTCCCACGACGTTTACCCACTGGGATGTCCACGTGCCACCGTGTTGTGAGTCGTCCTTGGCTTGAAAGTCGAGGCAGTGCTGGGAAACTGGTTTCCCTGTTATGGACTGAGCATTTGGGGACTCTGGGAATGGTGGCACGACCCTGGAGTTCCTCTCGCCTTTCCTGTGGAGAGCGCCTCCTCTTGAGATTGCGACGGGAACGCCGGGAATTCTTTCCCGACCACGCAGGGAAAGGATCCCTCCTCTCGAGCTAGGAGGCAGAACGGGGTCTCCTCTGGATGTGGCGGGACTCTCGTGCTTCCTCTCGAGTGGAGACGGTAAGTCGGGGAACTTCTTGAGTTGCAGCAAGGGTGTGAAGGACCTTTGGAAGTTCCAGAGGTTAGGTGTGATTAGCCTCGAGGAGCCTCAGCGGAAATGGTCCTCATCTCGCCTGGAGGGAGAACTCCTGGATTTTCTCGAGTTGCGGCAGGTGCTCTCCACTTACCGACGGGACCTCAGGACCCGCTCTGGTGGCCTCAGGAAAGGCCAGTCACCATGCGAGTTGCTCGTGGGCCTCTCGGGATTCCTCTCCCTCGATGCGGGGCTAAGTCTTGAGTGGAGTCGGTGCCGAAACCTGTGGATTCCTCTCCAGTGCTGACATGGATCTTGGGGTACTTCTGGAGTCTCCCCAGGAGAGTCAGTCCTCGTCTCGAGTGGGGGCATGCACGTGCTCTTTCCTTCCGAGCTGTAGCAGCAGTGTCACGCTTCCCTTCGCGTGGATCAAGGCATCAGGGCTTTCCCTCGAGGCTTTCCCACGAGGCTTTCCCAGGAGCTTTCCACAGGACTGTCCCAACGTGCCACCGTGGTGTGAGTCGATCCTCGGCTTGAAAGTCGAGCAGTCCAGGGAAAACAGGTTACCCTGGAATGGACTGAGAAATCTGGGGACTCTGCGAATGTGGCACGACCCTGGAGTTCCTCTCGCCTTTCCTGTGGAGAGCGCCTCCTCTTGACTTGCGACGGGAATGCCGGGAATTCTTTCCCGAACACGCCGGGAAAGGATCCCTCCTCTCGAGCTAGGAGCGGAAACGGGGCTCCTCTGGATGTGGGCGGGACTCTCGTGCTTCCTCTCGAGTGGAGACGGGTATGTCGGGAACTTCTTGAGTTGCAGCAAGGGTGTGAAGGACCCTTTGGAAGTTCCAGAGGTTAGATGTGATTAGCCTCCAGACCTCACAGGAAATGGGCCTCATCTCGCCTGGAGGGCAACCTCCTGGATTTTCTCGAGTTGCGGCAGGTGCTCTCGTCTTAACGACAGGGACGTCAGAACCCGCTCTGGTGGCCTCAGGAAAGGCCATCCCCATGCGAGTTGCTCGGGGGCCTCTCGGATTCCTCTCCGTAGATGCTGGGGCCTAAGACCTTGTGTGGAGACGGTGCCGGAACCTGAGTATTCCTCTCCATGCTGAATGGATCTTGGGTACTTCTGGAGTCTCCCAGGGAGTCAGTCCTCGTCTCGAGTGAGGCATGCACGTGCCCTTTCTTTCCGAGCTGTAGCTGCAGTGTCACGCTTCCCTCGCGTGGATCAAGGGACTGTGCTTTCCCTCGAGGCTTTCCCACGAGGCTTTCCCACAGGACTATCCAACGTGCCACGTGGTGTGAGTCGATCCTCGGCTTGAAAGTCGAGGCAGTGAGGGAAAACAGATTTCCCTGGAATGGACTGAGACATCTGGGGACTCTGGGAATGGTGGCACGACCCTGGAGTTCTCTCGCCTTTCCTGTGGAGAGTCGCCTCTTCTTGAGATGCGACGGTAATGCAGGGAATTCTTTCCCACCACGCAGGAAAGGATCCCTCCACTCAAGTAGGAGGGGAAACGGGGCTCCTCTGGATGTGGGCGGATCTCGTGCTTCCTCTCGAGTGGAGACGGGTATGTCGGGGAACTTCTTGAGTTGCAGCAAGGGTGTGAAGGACCTTTGGAAGTTCCAGAGGTTAGATGTGATTAGCCTCCGAGACGCCTCATCAGAAATGGCCTCATCTCGCCTGGAGGGCGAGAACTTCCTGGATTTTCTCGAGTTGCGGCAGGTGCTCTCGACTTACGACAGGGACGTCAGGGACCCTGCTCTGGCGGCCTCAGGAAGGCCGACCCATGCGAGTTGCTCAGGCCTCTCGGATTCCTCTCCCGTAGATGCAGCGCCTAAGACCTTGTTGGAGTCGTGCCGAACGTGAGGATTCTCTCCAGTGCTGAATGATCTTGGGTACTTCTGGAGTCTCCCCAGGGGAGTCAGTCCTCGTCTCGAGTGGGGGCATGCACGTGCCTTTCTCCCAAGCTGTAGCAGCAGTGTCACGCTTCCTTCGCGTGGATCAAGGATCTGCGTTTCCTCGAGCTTTCCACGAGCTTTCCCACAGGCTTCCACGTGCCACCGTGGTGTGAGTCGATCCTCGGCTTGAAAGTCGAGGCAGTACAGGGAAAACAGTTTCCTGGAATGACTGAGACATCTGGGGGACTCTGGGAATGGTAGCATGACCCTGGAGTTACTCTCGCCTTTCCTGTGGAGAGCGCCTCCTCTTGAAATGCGACGGGAACGCCGGGAATTCTTTCCCGACACGCAGCGAAAGGATCCCACTCTCGAGCTAGGAGGCGGAAACCGGGCTCCTCTGTATGTGGGCGGGACTCTCGTGCTTCCTCTCGAGTGAGACGGTATGTTGGGAACTTCTTGAGTTGCAGAAGGGTGTGAAGGACCTTTGGAAGTTCCAGAGCTTAGGTGTGATTAGCCTCGAGACGCCTCATCGGAAATGGGCTCATCTCGCCTGGAGCGAGAACCTCCTGATTTTCTCAAGTTGCGGCAGGTGCCTCTCGACTTACGAAGGGGACCTGAGGACCCGCGCTGGTGGCCTCATGAAAGGCCAGTCCCCATGGAGTTGCTCGGGGCCTCTCGGGATTCCTCTCCCTCGATGCCGGGCCTAAGATCTTGTGTGGAGTCGGTGCCGGAACCTGAGGATTCCTCTCCAGTGCTGACATGGATCTTGGGGTACTTCTGGAGTCTCCCAGGGAGTCAGTCCTCGTCTCGAGTGGGGCATGCCGTGCGCTCCGAGCTGTAGCAGGGAGTGTCACGCTTCCCTTCTGTGGATCAAGGGTTAAGGGCTTTACCTCGAGGCTTTCCCATGAGGCTTTCCCACGAGGCTTTCCCACAGGGCTGTCCCACGTGCCACCGTTGTATGAGTCGATCCTCGGCTTGAAAGTCGAAGCAGTGCAGGAAAACTGGTTTCCCTGGCATGGACTGAGCATCTGGGGACTCTGGAATGGTGGCACGACCTGGAGTTCCTCTCGCCTTCCTGTGGAGAGCGCCTCCTCTTGAGATGCGACGGGAACGCCAGGAATACTTACCCGACACCTAGGGAAAGATCCCTCTCTGGAACTATGAGGCGGAAACGGGCTCCTCTGGATGTGGGCGGGACTCTCGTGCTTCCTCTCGAGTGGAACGGGTATGTCGGGAACTTCTGAGTTGCAGCAAGGGTGTGAAAGACGCTTTGGAAGTTCCAGAGGTTAGGTGTGATTAGTCTCGAGACGCCTCAGCACAAATGGGCCTCATGTCGCCTGAAGGGAGAACCTCCTGAATTTTCTCGAGTTGCGCAGGTGCTGTGGACTTAAGACGGGGTCCTCAGGGACCCGCTCTGGTGGCCTCAGAAGGCCAGTCACCATGCGAGTTGCTCGGGGGCCTCTCGGGATCCTCTCCGTCGATGCTGGCGCTTATACCTTGTGTGGAGTCGGTGCCGGACCTGAGAAAACCTCTCCAGTGCTTACATGGACCTTGGGTACTTCTGGAGTCTCCCAGGTGAGTCAGTCCTCTTTCTAGTGCGATGCATGCACGTGCAATTTCCTCCAGAGCTGTAGCATCAGTGTTCACGCTTCCCTTCGCGTGATCCAGAATCTGTGGCTTTCCGTGGAGCTTTCTCACGAGCTTTGCACGAGCTTTCCCACGACGTTACCCACTGGGATGTCCACGTGCCACCGTGTTGTGAGTCGTCCTTGGCTTGAAAGTCGAGGCAGTGCTGGGAAACTGGTTTCCCTGTTATGGACTGAGCATTTGGCGGACTCTGGGAATGGTGCACGACCCTGGAGTTCCTCTCGCCTTTCTGTGGAGAGCGCCTCCTCTTGAGATGCGACGGAACGCGGAATTCTTTCCGACACGCAGGGAAAGGATCCTCCCTCGAGCTAGGAGGCAGAAACGGGTCTCCTCTGGATGTGGCGGGACTCTCGTGCTTCCTTTCGAGTGGAGCGGGTAAGTCGGGAACTTCTTGAGTTGCAGCAAGGGTGTGAAGGACCCTTTGGAAGTTCCAGAGTTAGTGTGATTAGCTCGAGAGCCTCAGCGGAAATGGTCCTCATCTCGCCTGGAGGGGAGAACCTCCTGATTTTCTCGAGTTGCGGCAGGTGCTCTCACTTACGACGGGGACCTCAGGGACCGCTCTGGTGGCCTCAGGAAAGGCAGTCCCATGCGAGTTGCTCGGGGCCTCTCGGGATCCTCTCCCCTCGATGCCGGGGCCTAAGACCTTGAGTGAGTCGTGCGAAACCTCTGGATTCCTCTCCAGTGCTGACATGGATCTTGGGGTACTTCTGGTGTCTCCCCAGGAGAGTCAGTCCTCGTCTCGAGTGGGGGCATGCACGTGCTCTTTCCTTCCGAGCTGTAGCAGCAGTGTCACGCTTCCCTTCGCGTGGATCAAGGCATCAGGGGCTTTCCCTCGAGGCTTTCCCACGAGGCTTTCCCAGGAGGCTTTCCCACAGGACTGTCCACGTGCCACCGTGGTGTGAGTCGATCCTCGGCTTGAAAGTCGAGGCAGTCCAGGGAAAACAGGTTTCCCTGGAATGGACTGAGAAATCTGGGGGACTCTGCGAATGTGGCACGACCCTGGAGTTCCTCTCGCCTTTCCTGTGGAGAGCGCCTCCTCTTGACTTGCGACGGAATGCCCGGGAATTCTTTCCCGAACACGCCGGGAAAGGATCCCTCCTCTCGAGCTAGGAGGCGGAAACGGGGCTCCTCTGGATGTGGGCGGACTCTCGTGCTTCCTCTCGAGTGGAGACGGGTATGTCGCGGGAACTTCTTGAGTTGCAGCAAGGGTGTGAAGGACCCTTTGGAAGTTCCAGAGGTTAGATGTGATTAGCCTCCAGACGCCTCAGAGAAATGGGCCTCATCTCGCCTGGAGGTGCGAACCTCCTGGATTTTCTCGAGTTGCGGCAGGCTGCTCTCGTCTTACGACAGGGACGTCAGAACCCGCTCTGGTGCCTCAGGAAAAGGCCAGTCCCCATGCGAGTTGCTCGGCGGGCCTCTCGGATTCCT
>NW_017217798.1:0-12301 GCF_001704415.2 Capra hircus | reverse complement strand
CAGGCAGGCTAGAAAGCCATCGAAGGGTTTTTGGTTTGAGCCACTCTTTTCAAATGCAGAAAACTAAAGCCTGAATTGACTTTTTCCAGAAAATGTCAGAAGAGTGGAAAAGCAGAGCACAAAAGCCGGCAGATTTTTGTTGGGGTACATGCTTAGGAATTTCCAGAGGGGTCCCTGAAGTCTGAGCACGCCTTGCGTATGTCAGCTTCCTTCCTCATGACCTTGTCACGGGCGGGATTCGTCACACTGGCTTCCGGCACATGTCAGCACTGGAGAGGAATCCTCAGGTTCCGGAACCGACTCCACACAAGGTCTTAGGCCCCAGCATCGAAGGGAACGGAATCCCGAGAGGCCCCCGAGCAACTCGCATGGGGACTGGCCTTTCCTGAGGTCACCAGAGCGGGTCCTGAGGTTGCGGTCGAAGTCGAGAGCACCTGCTGCAACTCGAGAAAATTCAGGAGGTTCTCCCCTCCAGGCGAGATGAGGCCCATTTCCACTTAGGCGTCTCGAGGCTAATCACACCTAACCTCTGGAACTTCCAAAGGGTCCTTCACACCCTTGCTGCAACTCAAGAAGTTCCCCGACATACCCGTCTCCACTGGAGAGTAAGCACGAGAGTCCCGCCACATCCAGAGGAGTCCCGTTTCCGCCTCCTAGCTCGAGAGGAAGTATCCTTTCCCTTCGTGGTCAGGAAAGAATTCCGGCGTTCCCGTCGTATGTCAAGAGGAGGCGATCTCCACAGGAAAGGCGAGAGGAACTCCAGGGTCGTGCCACCATTCCCAGAGTCCCCCAGATGTCTCAGTCAATTCCAGGGAAACCTGTTTCCCTGCACTGCCTCGACTTTCAAGCCGAGGATCGACTCACACCACGGTGGCACGTGGGACAGCCCTGTGGGAAAGCCTCGTCGGAAAACCACAGATTCCTTGATCCCCACGAAGGGAAGAGCGACACTGCTGCTACAGCTAGGGAGAAAGCGCACGTGCATGTCCCCACTCGAGTCGAGGACTGACTCCCCTGGGGAGACTGCAGAAGTACCCCAAGATTCGTGTCAGCACTGGAGAGGAATCCTCAGGTTCCGGCACGACTCTACACAAGGTCTTAGGCCCAGCATCGACGGAGAGGAATCCCGAGAGGCCCCGAGCAACTCGCATGGGGACTGGCCTTTCCTGAGGCCACCAGAGCGGGTCCCTGAGGTCCCCGTCGAAAGTCGAGAGCACCTGCCGCAACTCGAGAAAATCCAGGAGGTTCTCCCTCCAGTCGAGATGAGGCCGATTTCCACTCAGGCGTCTCAAGGCTACTCACACCTAACCTCTGGAACTTCCAAAGGGTCCTTCACAACCTTGCTGCAACTCAAGAAGTTCCCCGACATGCCCGTCTCCATTTGAGAGGAAGCACGAGAGTTCTGCCCACATCCAGAGGAGCCCCGTTACCGCCTCCTAGCTGGAGAGGAGGGATCCTTTCCCTGCGTGTTCGGGAAAGAATTCCCGGCGTTCCCGTCGCATCTCAAGAGGAGGCGCTCTCCACAGGAAAGGCGAGAGGAACTCCAGGGTCGTGCCACCATTCCAGAGTCCCCCAGATGTCTCAGTCCATTCCAGGGAAACCTGTTTTCCCTGCACTGCCTCGACTTTCAAGCCGCGGATCGACTCACACCACGGGTGGCACGTGGGACAGCCCTGTGGGAAAGCCTCGTGGAAAGCCTCATGGAAAGACTCGAGGGAACGCCCCTGATCCCTTGATCCCCCGGAAGTGTAGCGTGACACTGCTGCTACACCTCGGAGGAAATCGCACGTGCATGCCCCACACGAGACGAGGACTGACTCCCTGGGGAGACTCCAGAAGTACCCCAAGATCCATGTCAGCACTGGAGAGGAATCCTCAGGTTCCGGCACCGACACCACACAAGGTCTTAGGCCCTGGCATTGACGGGAGACGAATCCCCAGAGGCCTCCGAGTAACTCGCATTGGGGACTGGCCTTTCCTGAGGCCACCAGAGTGGGTCCCTGAGGTCCCCGTCATAAGTGGAGAGCACCTGCCGCAACTCGAGAAAATCCAGTAGGTTCTCCCCTCCAGACGAGATGAGGCCCATTTCCGCTGAGGCGTCTCGAGGCTAATCGCACCTAACTCTGGAACTTCCAAAGGGTCCTTCACACCCTTAATGCAACTCAAGAAGTTCCCCGACATACCCGTCTCCTTTGAGAGGAAGCACGAGAGTCCCGCCCACATCCAGGGAAGCCCCGTTTCCGCCTCCTAGCTCAAGAGGAGGGATCCTTTCCCTGCGTGGTTGGGAAAGAATTCCCGGCGTTCCTGTCGCATCTCAAGAGGAGGCGCTCTCCACAGGAAAGGCGAGAGGAACTCCCGGTCTTGCCACCATTCCGAGAGTCCCGCAGATGTCTCAGTCCATTCCAGGGAAAACTTTTTCCCTCGATTGCTGCGACTTTCAAGCCGAGGATCGACTCACACCACGGTGGCACTTGGGACAGCCCTGTGGGAAAGCCTCCTGGGAAAGCCTCGTGGGAGAGCCTCAAGGGAAAGGCACAGAACCCTTGGTTCAGGCGAAGGGAAGCCTGACACCGCTGCTACAGCTCGGGAGGAAAGCGCCCGTGCATGCCCCCAATCTAGACGTGGACTGATGCCCCTGGGGAGACTCCAGAAGTACCCCAAGATCCGTGTCCACACTGGAGAGGAATCCTCAGGTTCCGGCACTGACTCCACACAAGGTCTTAGGCCCCCCGGCATCGACGGACAGGAATCCTGAGAGGCCCCCGAGCAACTCGCATGGCGCCTGGCCTTCCTGAGGCCACCAGAGCGGGTCCCTGAGGTCCCCGTCGTAAGTCGAGAGCACCTGCCACAACTAGAGAAAATCCATTAGGTTCTCCCCTCCAGGCGAGATGAGGCCCATTTCCGCTGAAGCGTCTCGACGCTAATCACACCTAACCTCTGGAACTTCCAAAGGGTCCTTCACACCCTAGCTGCAACTCAAGAGGTTCCACGAGAGACCCGTCGCCACTCCATAGGAACAACAGGGTACCACCCACATCCAGAGGAGCCCCAATTCCCCATCCTGGCTCAAGATGAGGGATCCTTTCCCTGATTGGCCGGGAAAAATTCCTGTCGTACCTGTCGCATCTCAAGAGGAGGCACACTCCACAAGAAAGGTGAGAGGAACTTCAGGGTCGTTCCACCATTCCAAGAGTCCCCCAGATGTCTCAGTCCTTTCCCAGAGGAACTTGTTTACCCTGCACTGCCTCGACGTTCACGCGGAGGACCGACTCACACGATGGTGGCACGTGGGACAGCCTTGTGGGAAAGCCTCGTGGGAAAGCCCTCGTGGGAAAGCCTAGTGGAAAGCCTCGAGGGAAAGCCACAGATCCCTTGATCCACGCGAAGGGAAGCGTGACAGTTCTGCTACAGCTCGGGAGGAAAGCGAACGTGCATGCCCCCAATCTAGACGAGGACTGACTCCCCTGGGGAGATTCCAGAAGTAACGCAAGATGCATGTCAGCACTGGAGAGGAATCCTCAGGTTCCGCACCGACTCCACACAAGGTCTTAGGCCCCGGCGTCGAAGGGAGAGGAATCCCGAGAGGCCCCGAGCAACTCGCATGGGACTTTTTGAGGACACCAGAGCGGGTCCCTGAGGTCCCCGTCGTAAGTCGAAAGCACCAGCCGCAACTCGAGAAAATCCAGGAGGTTCTCCCCTCCAGGCGAGATGAGGCCCTTTTCCTCTGAGGCGTCTGGAGGCTAATCATACCTAACCTCTGGAACTTCCAAAGGGTCCTTCACACCCTTGCTACAACTCAAGAAGTTCCCCAACATACCTGACTCCACTCGAGAGGAAGCACGAGAGTCCCGACCACATGCAGAGGAGCCCCATTTCCGCCTCGTACCTCGCGCTCAGGTATCCTTTCCTTGTATGTTCCGAAAAGAATTCCCGGTTTCCCGTCGCATCTCATGAGGAGGCGCTCTCCACAGGAAAGGCGAGATAAACTCCAGTGTCGTGACATCATTCCAAGAGTCCCCCAGATAGCTCTGTGTGCCGGTGTCCAGGCCCGCTGCATCAGGGAATTCGACGGCTGGACGGCGTTGACGTGGAAAGTCTTGTGTATTTATTAATGTAAGATTAGATTAAGAAATTATAGGGTAGTAAGAAGATTAACTGGAGGAAAAAGGCTGAATAGGTAGGATTACGCGGAAGGCCAATAAAATTCCCGACAAGGAATTTTCTGGCGGACTCTGGGAATGGTGGCACCACGACCCTCGAGTTCATCTTGCCTTTCCTGTGGAGAGCGCCTCCTCTTGAGATGCGACAGGGAACGCGGGAATTCTTTCCCGACCACGCAGGGAAAGGATCCCTCCTCTTGAGCTAGGAGGCAGAAACGGGTCTCCTCTGGATGTGGGCGGGACTCTCGTGCTTCCTCTCGATTGGAGACGTGGAAGTCGGGGAACTTCTTGAGTTACAGCAAGGATGTGAAGGACCCTTGGAAGTTCAAGAGGTTTAGGTGTGATTAGCCTCGAGACGCCTCAGCGGAAATGGGCCTCATCCTCGCCTGAGAGGGAGAACCTCCTGGATTTTCTCGAGTTGCAGGCAGGTGCTCTCGACTTACGACGGGGACCTCAGGGACCCGCTCTGGTGGCCTCAGGAAAGGCCAGTCCCATGCGAGTTGCTCGGGGGCCTCTCGGATTCCTCTCCCGTCGATGCGGGGCCTAAGACCTTGTGTGGAGTCGGGTGCCGGAAACTGAGGATTCCTCTCCAGTGCTGACATGGATCTTGGGGTACTTCTGGAGTCTCCCAAAGGAGTCCAGTCCTGCGTCTCGGAGTGGGGGCATGCACGTGCGCTTTCCTCCCGAGCTGTAGCAGCAGTGTCGCGCTTCCCTTCGCGTGGATCAAGGGATCTGTGGCTTTCCTCGAGGCTTTCCCACGAGGATTTCCCACGAGCTTTCCTACAGGGCTGTCCCACGTGCCAGCGTGGTGTGAGTCGATCCCCGGCTTGAAAGTCGAGGCAGTACAGGGAAAACAGGTCTCCCTGGAATGGACTGAGACATCTGGGGACTCTGGAATGGTGGCACGACCCTGGAGTTCCCTCGCCTTTCCTGTGGAGAGCGCCTCCTCTTGAGATGTGACGACGAGAACGCCGTGAATTCTTTCCCGACCACGCAGGGTAAGGATCCCTCCACTCGAGCTAGGAGGCGGAAACGGGGCTCCTCTGGATGTGGCCGGGACTCTAGTGCTTCCTCTCAAGTGGAGACGGTGATGTCGGGGAACTTCTTGAGTTGCAGCAAGGGTGTGAAGTACCCTTTGGAAGTTCCAGAGGTTAGGTGTGATTAGCCTCGGAGACGCCTCAGCGGAAATGGGCCTCATCTCGCCTGGAGGGGAGAACCCTCCTGGAATTTTCTCGAGTTGCGGCAGGTGCTCCTCGATTACGACGGGGACCCTCAGGAGGACCCGCTCTGGTGGCCTCAGGAAAGGCCAGTCCCCATGCAAGTTTTCTGGTGGGCCTTCTCGGGATTCCTCTCCCGTCGATGCCGGGGCCTAAGACCTTTGTGTGGAGTCGGTGCCGGAACCTGAGGATTCCTCTCCAGTGATGACATGGATCTTGGGGTACTTCTGGAGTCTCCCCAAGGCAGTCAGTCCTCGTCTCGAGTGGGGGCATGCACGTGCCCATTCCTCCTAAGATGTAACAGCAATGTGGCGCTTCCCTTCGCGTGGATCAACGGATCTGTGGCTTTCGCTCGAGGCTTTCCCACGAGGCTTTTCCACAGGGCTGTCCGACGTGCCACCGTGGTGTGAGTTGGTCCACGGCTTGAAAGTCGAGGCAGTGCAGGGAAAACAGGTTTCCCTGGAATGGACTGAGACATATGGGGGACTCTGGAATGGTGGCACGACCCTGGAGTTCCTCTCGCCTTTCCTGTGGAGAGCGCCTCCTCTTGAGATGTGACGGAAACGCGGGGAATTCTTTCCCGACCACGCAGGGAAGGATCCTTCCGCTCGAGGCTAGGAGGCAGACATGGGGCTCCTCTGGATGTGGGCGGGACTCTCGTGCTTCCTCTCGAGTGGAGACGGGTATGTCGGGGAACTTCTTGAGTTGCAGCAAGGATGTGAAGGACCCTTTGGAAGTTCCAGAGGTTATGTGTGATTAGCCTCCAGGCGCCTCAGCGGAAATGGGCTTCATCTCGCCTGGAGGGGAGAACCTCCTGGATTTTGTCGAGTTGCGGCAGGGGCTCTCGACTTACGACGGGGACCTCAGGGACCCGCTCTGGTGGCCTCAGGAAAGGCCAGTTCCCATGTCAGTGGATTGGGGGCTCTCCGGATTCCACTCCTGTCGATGCCGGGGCCTAAGATCTTGTGTGGAGTGGGTGCCGGAACTTGAGGATTCCACTTCCAGTGCTGACATGGATCTTGGGGTACTTCTGGAGTCTCCCAGGGGAGTCAGTCCTCGTCTCGAGTGGGGGCATGCACGTGGCATTTCCTCTCGAGCCTTAGCAGCAGTGGTCACGCTTCCCTTCGCGTGGATCAAGGGATCTGTGGCTTTCCCTCGAGGCTTTCCCACGAGGCTTTCCACGAGGCTTTCCCACATGGGCTGTACCACGAGCCACCGTCGGTGTGAGTCGATCCTCGGCTTGAAGGTCGAGGCAGTGCAGGGAAAACAGGTTTCCCTGGAATGGACTGAGACATCTGGGGGACTCTGGGAATGGTGGCACGACCCTGGAGTTCCTCTCGCCTTTCCTGTGGAGAGCGCCTCCTCTTGAGATGCGACGGGAAACGCCGGGAATTCTATCCCGACCATGCAGGGAAAGGATCCTCCTCTCGAGCTAGCAGGCGGAAACTGGGCTCCTCTGGATGTGGGCAGAACTCTCGTGCTTCCTCTCGAGTGGAGACGGGATATGTCGGGGAACTTCTTTGAGTTGCAGCAAGGGTGTGAAGGACCCTTTGGAAGTTCCAGATGTTAGGTGTGATTAGCCTCGATTCGCCTCAGCGGAAATGGGCCTCATCTCGCCTGGAGGGGAGAACCTCCTGAATTTTCTCGAGTTGCGGCTGGTGCTCTCGATAACGACGGGGACCTCAGGGACACGCTCTGGTTCCCTCAGGAAAGGCTAGTCCCCTTGTGAGCTGCTCCGGGGCCTCTCGGGATTCCTCTCCCGTCGATGCGGGGCCTAAGACCTTGTGTGGAGTCGGTGCCGGAACCTGAGCATTCCTCTTAAGTGATGACATGGATCTTGGGGTACTTCTGGAGTCTCCACAAGGGAGTCAGTCCTCGTCTCGAGTGGGGGCATGCACGTGCGCTTTCCTCCTGAGCTGTAACAGCAATGTGGCGCTTCCGTCGCGTGGATCAACGGATCTGTGGCTTTCCCTCGAGGCTTTCCCCGAGGGTTTACCACAGGGCTGTCCACGGTGCCACCGTGGTGTGAGTTGATCCTCGGCTTGAAAGTCGAGGCAGTGCAGGGAAAACAGGTTTCCCTGGAATGGACTGAGACATCCTCGGGGACTCTGGGAATGGTGGCACGACCCTGGAGTTCCTCTAGCCTTTCCTGTGGAGAGCGCCTCATCTTGAGATGCGATGGAAACGCCGGGAATTCTTTCCCGACCATGCAGGGAAAGGATCCTCCTCTCGAGCTAGGAGGCGGAAACGGGGCTCCTCTGGATGTGGGCGGGACTCTCGGGCTTCCTCTCCGAGTGCAGACGGGTATGTCGGGGAACTTTTGAGTTGCAGCAAGGGTGTGAAGGACCCTTTGGAAGTTCCAGAGGTTAGGTGTCATTAGCCTCGAAAGGCCTCAGCGCAAATGGGCCTCATCTCGCCTGGAGGGGAGAACCTCCTGGCTTTTCTCGAGTTGTGGCAGGTGCTCTCGACTTACGACGGGGACATCAGGGACCCGCTCTGGTGGCCTCAGGAAAGCCCAGTCCCCATGCGAGTTGCTCCGGGGCCTCTCGGATTCCTCTCCCGTCGATGCTGGGGCTAAGACCTTGTGTGGATTCGGTGCCCGAAACTGAGGATTCCTCTCCAGTTGCTGACATGGATCTTGGGGTACTTCTGCAGTCTCCCCAGGGGAGTCAGTCCTCCTCTCGAGTGGGGGCATGCACGTGTGCTTTCCTCCCAGCTGTAGCAGCAGTGTCACGCTTCCCTTCCCATGGATCAAGGGATCTGTGGCTTTCCTTCGAGGCATTCCTACGAGGCTTTCCCACGAGGCTTTCCCACGAGGCTTTCCCACAAGGCTGTCCATGTGCCACCGTGATGTGAGTGGATCCTCGGCTTGAAAGTCGAGGCAGTGCCAGGGAAAACAGGTTTTCCCTGGAATGGACTGAGAATTCTGGGGTCTCTGGGAATGGTGGACACGACACTGGAGTTACTATCGCCTTTCCTGTGGAGAGCGCCTCCTCTTGAGATGCAACGGGAACCAATTGGGAAATCTTTCCCGACCACGCAGGGAAAGGATTCCTCCTCTCGAGCTAGGAGGTGGAAACGCGGCACCGCTGGTTATGGGCGGGACTCTCGTGCTTCCTCTCGAATGGAGACGGGTATGTCGGGGAACTTCTTGAGTTGCAGCCAAGGGTGTTAGGGACCCTTTGGAAGTTCCAGATGTTAGATGTGATTAGCCTCAAGACTCCTCAGCGGAAATGGGCCTCATCTCGCCTGGAGGGGAGAACCTCCTGGATTTTTCTCGAGTTGCGGCAGATGCTTTTGACTTACGATGGGGACCTCAGGGACCCGCTCTGGTGGCCTCAGAAAAGGCCAGTCCCCATGCGAGTTGTTCGGGGGCTTCTCTGGATTCCTCTCCCGTCGATGCCGGGCCTAATTTCTTGTGTGGAATCGGTGCCGGAACCTGAGCATACCTCTCCAGTGCTGACATGGATGTTGGGGTACTTCTGAGTCTCCCCAGGGGAGTCAGTCCTCGTCTCGAGTGGGTGCCTGCATGTGCGCTTTCCTCTCGAGCTGTAGCAGCAGTGTCACGCTGGCTTAAGACCTTGTGTGGCGTCAGTGCCAGAACCTGAGGATTCCTCTCCAGTGCTGACATGGATCTTTGGGTACTTCTGAGTCTCCCCAGGGGAGTCATTCCTCGTCTAGAGGGGGGGGCCTGCACGTGCGATTTTCTCTCGAGCTGTAGCAGCAGTTTCACGCTTCCCTTCGCTTGGATCAAGGGATCTGTGGCTTTCCCTCGACGCTTTCCCACGAGGCTTTCCCACGAGGCTTTCCAACAGGGCTGTCCCTCGAGCCACCGTGGTGTGAGTCGATCCTCCTCTTGAAAGTTGAGGCAGTGCAGGGAAAACAGTTTTCCCTGGAATGGATTGAGACATTTAGGGGACTCTCGGAATGGTGGCACGACTCTGGACTTCCTCTCGCCTTTCCTGTGGAGAGAGCCTCCTCTTGAGATGCGACGGGAACGCCGGTAATTCTTTCCCGACCACGCAGGGAATGGATCCCTCCTCTCTAGCTGGGAGGCGGAAACGGGGCTCCTCTGGATGTGGGCGGGACTCTCGTGCTTCCTCTCGAGTGGAGACGGGTATGTCGGGCAACTTCTGAGTTGCAGCAAGGGTGTGAAGGACCCTTTGGAAGTTCAGAGGTTAGGTGTGATTAACCTACAGACACCTCAGTGGAAATGGGCCTCATCTCGCCTGGAGGGGAGAACCTGCTGGATTTTCTCGAGTTGGGGCAGGTGCTCTCGACTTACGACGGGGACCTCAGGGACCCGATCTGCTGGCCTCAGGAAAGGCCAGTCCCATGCGAGTTGCTCGGGGGCCTCTCGGCATTCCTCTCCCGAGGATGCCGGGGCCTAAGACATTGTGTGGAGTCGGTGCCGGAACCTGAGTATTCCTCTCCAGTGCCGACATGGATCTTGGGGTACTTCTGGAGTCTCCCCAGGGGAGTCAGTCCTCGTCTCGAAAGGGGGAATGCACGTGCGCTTTTCTCCCGAGCTGTAGCAGCGTTGTCTCGGTTCCCTTCGCGTGTATCAAGTGATCTGTGGCTTTCCCTCGAGGCTTTCCCACGAGGCTATCCCATGAGGCTTTCCCAAAGGGCTGTCCCACGTGCCACCGTAGTGTGAGTCGATCCTCGGCTTGAAAGCCGAGGCAGTGCAGGGAAAACAGGTTTCCCTGGAATGGACTGAGACGTCTGGGGGACTCTGGGAATTGTGGAACGACCCTGGAGTTCCTCTCGCCTTTCTTGTGGAGAGCGCCTCCTCTTGAGATGCGACGGGAACACCGGGTATTCTTTCCCGAACACGCAGGGAAAGGATCCCTCCTCTCGAGATAGGAGCGGAAACGGGGCACCTCTGGATGTTTACGGTACTCTCGTGCTTCCTCTCAAGTGGAGAAGGGTATGTCGGGGAACTTCTTGAGTTGCAGGAAGGGTGTGAGGGACCCTTTGGAAGTTCCAGAGTTTAGGTGTGATTAGCCTCGAGACGTCTCAGGCGAAATGGGCCTCATCTCTCCTGGAGGGGAGAACCTCCTGGATTTTCTCGAGTTGAGGCAGGTGCTCTTGACTTACGACGGGGACCTCAGGGACACGCTCTGGTGGCCTCAGGAAAGGCCAGTCCCCATGCGAAATGCTCAGGGGCCTGTCGCCATTCCTCTCCCGACGATGCCGGGGCCTAAGACCTTGTGTGGAGTCGGTGCCGGAACCTAAGGATTCCTCTCCAGTCCCGACATGGATATTTGGGTACTTCTGGAGATTCCTAAATGGAGTCGCTCCTCGTCTCCAGTGGGGGCATGAACGTGCTGTTTCCTTCCGAGCTGTAGCAGCAGTGTCGCGCTTCTCTTCGCGTGGATCACGGGATCTGTGGCTTTCCCTCGAGGCTTTCCCAGGAGGCTTTCCCACAGGGCTGTTCCGCAGGGCTGTCCCACGTGCCACGGTGGTGTGAGTCGATCCTCGGCTTGAAAGTCGAGGCAGTGCAGGGAAAACAGGTTTCCCTGGAATGGACTGAGACATCTGGGGGACTCTCGGAATGGTGGCACGACCCTGGAGTTCCTCTCGCCTTACCTTTGGATTGCGCCTCCGCCTTGAAATGCGGCGGGAACCCGGAATTCTTTCCCGACCACGAAGGGAAAGGATCCCTCCTCTCGAGTAGGAGGCGGAAACGGTGCTCCTCTGGATGTGGGCGGGACTCTCGTGCTTCCTCTCGAGTGGAGACGGGTATGTCGGGGAACTTCTTGAGTTGCAGCAAGGGTGTGAAGAACCCGTTGGAAGTTCCAGAGGTTAGGTGTGATTAGTCTCGAGACGCCTCAGCGGAAATGGGCCTCATCTAGCCTGGAGGGTAGAACCTCTTGGATTTTCTCGAGTTGCGGCACGGGCCTCTCGACTTACGTCGGGGACCTCAGGACCCGCTCTCGTGGCCTCAGGAAAGGCCAGTCCCCATGCGAGTTGCTCGGGGGCCTCTCGGGATTCCTCTCCCGTCGATGCCGGGGCCTAAGACCTAGTGTGAAGTCGGTGCCGGAACCTGAGGTTTCCTCTCCAGTGCTGACATGGATCTTGGGGTAATTCTGGAGTCTCCCCAGGGGAGTCAGTCCTCGTCTCGAGAAGGCGTATGCACGTGCGCTTTCCTCCCTAGCTGTGGCAGCTATTTGGCACTTCGCTTCCCGTGGATCAAGGGATCTGTGGCTTTCCATTGAGGCTTTCCTGGGAGGCTTTCCCAGGAGGCTTTCCCACGAGGCTAACCCTCGAGGCTTTCCCACAGGGCTGTCCCACGTGCCACCGTGGTGTGAGTCGATCCTTGGCTTGAGAGCCGATGCAGTGCAGGGAAAATAGGTTTCCCTGGAATGGACGGAGACATCTGGGCATCTGGGAATGGTGGCACGACCCTGGAGTTCCTCTCACCTTTCCTGTGGAGAGCGGGTCCTCTTGAGATGCGACGGGAACGCTGGGAATTCTTTCCCGACACGCAGGGAAAGGAACCCTCCTCTCGAGGTAGGAGGCGGAAAACGGGGCTCCTCTGGATGTGGGCGGACACTCGTGCTTCTCTCGAGTGGAGACGGGTATGTCGGGGGAACTTCTTGAGTTTGCAGCAAGGGTGTGAAGGACCCTTTGGAATTTTCCATATGTTAAATGTGATTAGCCTCAAGACGCCTCAGCGGAAATGGGCCTCATCTCGCCTGGAGGGGAGAACCTCCTGGATTTTTCTCGAGATGCGGCAGGTGCTTCGACTTACGACGGGGACCTCAGGGACCGCTCGGTGGACTCAGGAAAGGCCAGTCCCCATGCGAGTTGATCGGGGGCCTCTCGGGATTTCCTCTCCCATCGAAGTCGGGCCGAAAACATTGTGTGGAGTCGGTGCCGAACCTGAGGATTCCTCTCCAGTGCTGACATGGAACTTGG
>NW_017217797.1:0-12303 GCF_001704415.2 Capra hircus | reverse complement strand
ATTTCAAGCGAGGATCGACTCACACCACGGTGGCACGTGGAGAGCCCGTGAAAGCCTGTGGGAAAGCCTCGTGGGAAAGCCTCTGAGAAAGCCACAGATCCCTTGATCCACGCGAAGGGAAGCGTGACACTGCTGCTACAGCTCGGGAGGAAAGCCGCCCTGCATGCCCACTCGAGACGAGGACTGACTCCCCTGGGCAGACTCCAGAAGTACCCCAAGATCCATGTCAAGCACTGGAGAGGAATCCTCAGGTTCCAGCACCGACTCCACACAAGTCTTAGGCCCCGGCATCGACGGGAGAGGAATCCCGAGAGGCCCCCGAGCAACTCGCATGGGGACTGGCCTTTCCTGAGGCCACCAGAGCGGGTCCCTGAGGTCCCCGTCGTAAGTCGAGAGCACCTGCGCAACTCGAGAAAATCCAGGAGGTTCTCCCCTCCAGGCGAGATGAGGCCCATTTCCGCTGAGGGCTCGAGGCTAATCACACCTAACCTCTGGAACTTTTCAAAGGGTCCTTCACACCTTGCTGCAACTCAAGAAGTTCCCCGACATACCCGTCTCCACTCGAGAGGAAGCACGAGAGTCCCGCCCACATCCAGGAGCCCCGTTTCCGCCTCCTAGCTCGAGAGGAGGGATCCTTTCCCTGCGTGGTCGGGAAAGAATTCCCGGCGTTCCCGTCGCAT
Organism: Capra hircus; assembly: GCF_001704415.2. Lineage (NCBI taxonomy): Eukaryota > Metazoa > Chordata > Mammalia > Artiodactyla > Bovidae > Capra > Capra hircus. The sequence goes on along the minus strand of NW_017217797.1, from coordinate 11,623 downwards.
CTCAAGAGGAGGCGCTCTCCACAGGAAAGGCGAGAGGAACTCCAGGGTCGTGCCACCATTCCCAGAGTCCCCCAGATGTCTCAGTCCATTCCAGGGAAACCTGTTTTCCCTGCACTGCCTCGACTTTCAAGCCGAGGATCGACTCACACCACGGTGGCACGTGGGACAGCCCTGGGGAAAGCCTCGTGGGAAAGCCTCGAAAGAGGAAAGCCACAGATCCCTTGATCCACGCGAAGGGAAGCGTGACACTGCTGCTACAGCTCGGGAGGAAAGCGCACGTGCATGCCCCACTCGAGACGAGGACTGACTCCCCTGGGGGAGACTCCAGAAGTACCCCAAGATCCATGTCAGCACTGGAGAGGAATCCTCAGGTTCCGGCACCGACTCCACACAAGGTCTTAGGCCCCGGCATCGACGGGAGAGGAATCCGAGAGGCCCCGAGCAACTCGCATGGGACTGGCCTTTCCTGAGGCCACCAGAGCGGGTCCCTGAGGTCCCCGTCGTAAGTCGAGACCACCTGCCGCAACTCCGAGAAAATCCAGGAGGTTCTCCCCTCCAGGCGAGATGAGGCCCATTTCCGCTGAGGGCTCTCGAGGCTAATCACACCTAACTCTGGAACTTCAAAGGGTCCTTCACACCCTTGCTGCAACTCAAAAGTTCCCCGACATACCCGTCTCCACTCGAGAGGAAGCACGAGAGTCCCGCCCACATCCAGAGGAGCCCCGTTTCCGCCTCCTAGCTCGAGAGGAGGGATCCTTTCCCTGCGTGGTCGGGAAAAGAATTCCCCGGTTCCCCGCATCTCAAGGGGAGGCGCTCTCCACAGGAAAGGCGAGAGGAACTCCAGGGTCGTGCCACCATTCCAGAGTCCCCCAGATGTCTCAGTCCATTCCAGGGAAACCTGTTTTCCCTGCACTGCCTCGACTTTCAAGCCGAGGATCGACTCACACCACGGTGGCGTGGGACAGCCCTGTGGGAAAGGCCTCGTGGGAAAGCCTCCGATAAAGCCACAGATCCCTTGATCCACGCGAAGGGAAGCGTGACACTGCTGCTACAGCTCGGGAGGAAAGCGCACGTGCATGCCCCCATCGAGACGAGGACTGACTCCCTGGGGAGACTCCAGAAGTACCCCAGATCCATGTCAGCACTGGAGAGGAATCCTCAGGTTCCGGCACCGACTCCACACAAGGTCTTAGGCCCGGCATCGACGGGAGAGGAATCCCGAGAGGCCCCCGAGCAACTCGCATGGGGACTGGCCTTTCCTGAGGCCACCAGAGCGGGTCCCTGAGGTCCCCGTCGTAAGTCGAGAGCACCTGCCGCAACTCGAGAAAATCCAGGAGGTTCTCCCCTCCAGGCGAGATGAGGCCCATTTCCGCTGAGGCGTCTCGAGGCTAATCACACCTAACCTCTGGAACTTCCAAAGGGTCCTTCACACCCTTGCTGCAACTCAAGAAGTTCCCCGACATACCCGTCTCCACTCGAGAGGAAGCACGAGAGTCCCGCCCACATCCAGAGGAGCCCGTTTCCGCTTCCTAGCTCGAAAGGAGGGTCCTTTCCCTGCGTGGTCGGAAAGAATTCCCGGCGTTCCCGTCGCATCTCAAGAGGAGGCGCTCTCCACAGGAAAGGCGAGAGGACTCCAGGGTCGTGCCACCATTCCCAGAGTCCCCAGATTCTCAGTCCATTCCAGGGAAACCTGTTTTCCCTGCACTGCCTCGACTTTCAAGCCGAGGATCGACTCACACCACGGTGGCACGTGGGACAGCCCTGTGGGAAAGCCTCATGGGAAAGCCTCGAGGAAAGCCATAGATCCTTGATCCACGCGAAGGGAAGCGTGACACTGCTGCTACAGCTCGGGAGGAAAGCGCACGTGCCCCCCACTCGAGACGAGGACTGACTCCCCTGGGAGACACCAGAAGCCCCAAGATCCATGTCAGCACTGGAGAGGAATCCTCAGGTTCCGGCACCGACTCCACACAAGGTCTTAGGCCCCGGCATCGACGGAGAGGAAACCCGAGAGGCCCCCGAGCAACTCGCATGGGGACTGGCCTTTCCTGAGGCCACCAGAGCGGGTCCCTGAGGTCCCCATCGTAAGTCGAGAGCACCTGCCGCCACTCGAGAAAAACCAGGAGGTTCTCCCCTCCATTCTAGATGAGGCCATTTCCGATGAGGCGTCTCGAGGCTAATCACACCTAACTCTGGAACTTCCAAAGGGTCCTTCACACCCTTGCTGCAACTCAAGAAGTTCCCCGACATACCCGTCTCCACTCGAGAGGAAGCACGATTGTCCCGCCCACATCCAGAGGAGCCCGTTTCCGCCTCCTAGCTCGAGAGGAGGGATCCTTTCCCTGCATGTGGGGAAAGAATTCCGGCGTTGCCGTCACATCTCAAGAGGAGCCGCTCTCCACAGGAAAGGCGAGAGGAACTCCAGGGTCGTGCCACCATTCCCAGAGTCCCCCAGATGTCTCAGTCCATTCCAGGGAAAACTGTTTTCCCTGCACTGCCTCGACTTTCAAGCCGAAGATGCATTCACACCACGGTGGCACATGGGACAGCCCTGTGGGAAAGCCTCGAGGGAAAGCCTCGTGGGAAAGCCCACAGATCCCTTGATCCACGCGAGGAAGCGTGACACTGCTGCTACAGCTTGGGAGGAAAGCGCACGTGCATGCCCCCACTCGAGACGAGGACTGACTCCCCTGGGAGACTCCAGAAGTACCCCAAGATCCATGTCAGCACTGGAGAGGAGTCCTCAGGTTCCGGCACCGACTCCACACAAGGTCTTAGGCCCCGGCATCTACGGGAGAGGAATCCCGAGAGGCCCCCGAGCAACTTGCATGGGCACTGGCCTTTCCTGAGGCCACCAGAACGGGTCCCTGAGGTCCCCGTCGTAAGTCGAGAGCACCTGCCGCAACTCGAGAAAATCCAGGAGGTTCTCCCCTCCAGGCGAGATGAGGCCCATTTCCGCACAGACGTCTCGAGGCTAATCACACCAGCCTCGGGAAATTCCAAAGGGTCCTTCACACCCTTGCTGCAGCTCAAGAAGATCCCCGACATACCCGTCTCCTCTCGAGAGGAAGCACGAGAGTCCTGCCCACATCCAGAGGAGCCCGATTTCGCCTCAAAGCTCAAGAGCAGGGATCCTTTCCCTGCGCGTGTGCGGGAAAGAATTCCGGCGTTCCCGTCACATCTGAAGTGGAGGCACTCTCCACAGGAAAGGCGAGAGGAACTCCAGGGTCGTGCCACCATTCCCAGATTCCCCCAGATGTCTCAGTCCATTCCAGGGAAAACTGTTTTCCTTGCACTGCCTCGACTTTCAAGCCGAGGATCGACTCACACCACGGTGGCACGTGGGACAGTCCTGTGGGAAAGCCTCGTGGGAAAGCCTCGAGGGAAAGCCACAGATCCTTGATCTACTCGACGGGAAGCGTGACACTGCTGCTACAGCTCGGGGAGGGTATCGAACTGCATGCCCCCACTCGAGACGAGACTGACTCCCCTGGGGAGACTCCTGAAGTACCCCAAGATCCATGTCAGCACTGCAGATGAATCCTCAGATTTCGGCACCAACTCCACACAAGGTCTTAGGCCCCGACATCGAAGGTAGAGGAATAACGAGAAGCCCCCAAGCATCTCGCATGGGGACCGGCCTTTGCTGAGGCCACCAGAACGGGTCCCTGAGGTCCCTTTCGTAAGTCGAGAGCACCTGCCCCAACTCGAAAAAATCCAGGAGGTTCTCCCCTCCAGGCGAGATGAGGCCCATTTCCACTGAGGCGTCTCGAGGTTAATCACACCTAACCTCTGGAACTTCCAAAGGGTCCTTCACACCCTTGCTGCAACTCAAGAAGTTCCCCGACATAACCGTCTCCACTGGAGAGGAAGCACGAGAGTCCCGCCCACATCCAGAGGAGCACCGTTTATGCCTCTTAGCTCGAGAGGATGGATCCTTTCCCTGCGTGGTTGGGAAAGAATTGCCTGCATTCCCGTCGCATCTCATGAGGAGGCGGTCTCCTCAGGAAAGGCGAGAGGAACTCAAGACTCGTGCCACCATTCCCAGAGTCCCCCAGATGTCTCAGTCCATTCCAGGGAATACTGTTTTCCCTGCACTGCCTCGATTTCATGCCGAGGATCGACTCACACCACGGTGGCACGTGGGACAGCCCTGTGGGAAAGCCTCCTGGGAAAGCCTCATGTGATAGCCTCAAGGGAAAGACACTGATCCCTTGATCCACTCGACGGGAAGCGTGACACTGCTGTTACAGCTGGGAGGGAATCGAACTGCATGCCGCCACTCGAGACGAGGACTGACTCCCCTGGGGAGACACAGAAGTACCCCAAGATCCATGTCAGCAGTGGAGAGGAATCCTCAGGTTGCGTCACCGACTCCACTCAAAGTCTTAGGCCCCGGCATCGACGGTAGAGGAATTCCGAGCGGCCCCCAAACATCTCGAATGGGGACTGGCCTTTACTCAGGCCACCAGAGCGGGTCCCTGAGGTCCCCGTCGTAAGTCGACAGCACCTGCCGCACCTCGAGAAAATCCAGGAGGTTCTCCCCTCCAGGCGAGATGAGGCCCTTTTCTGCTGAGGCGTCTCGAGGTTAATCACACCTAACCTCTGGAACTTCCAAAGGGTCCTTCACACCCTTGCTGCAACTCAAGAAGTTCCCCGACATAACCGTCTCCACTGGAGAGGAAGCACGACAGTCCCGCCCACATCCAGAGGAGCCCCGTTTCTGCCTCATAGCTCGAGAGGATGCATCCTTTCCCTGCGTGGTCCGGAAAGAATTCCCGGAGTTCCCGTCCCATCTAAAGAGGAGGCGCTCTCCACAGGAAAGGCGAGAGGAACTCCAGGGTCGTGCCACCATTCCCAGAGTTCCCCAGATGTCTAAGTCCATTCAAGGGAAACCTGTTTTCCCTGCACTGTCTCGACTTTCAGCAGAGGATCAACTCACACCACGGTGGCACGTGGGACAGCCCTGTGGGAAAGCCTCGTGGGAAAGCCTCGAGGGAAAGCCTCAAAAGGAAAAGACACAGATCCCTTGATCCACTCGCCGGGAAGCGTGACAATGCTGCTACACCTCGGGAGGAAAGCGCACGAGCATGCCCCCACTCGAGACGAGGACTGACTCCCCTGGGGAGACTTCAGAAGTACCCCAAGATCCATGTCAGCACTGCAGAGGAATGCTCAAGTTCCGGCACCGACTCCACACAAGGTCTAGGCCCTGGCATCGATGGGAGAGGAATCCCCAGAGGCCCCCCGAGCAACTCGCATAGGGACTGGCCTTTCCTGAGGCCACCAGAGCGGGTCCCTGAGGTCCCCGTCGAAAGTCGAGAGCACTGCCGCAACTCGAGAAAATCCAGGCGGTTCTCCCCTCCTGGCAACATGAGGACCATTTCCACTGAGGCGTCTCGAGGCTAATCACACCTAACCTCTGGAACTTCCAAAGGGTCCTTTACACCCTTGCTGCAAATCCAGAATTTCCCCGACATAGCCGTCTCCACTCGAGAGGAAGCACGAGAGTCCCGCCCACATACAGAGGAGCACCGTTTCCGCCTCCTAGCTCGAGAGAAGGGATCCTTTCCCTGAGTGGTCGGGAAAGAATTCCCGGCGTTCCGTCGCATCTCAAGAGGAGGCGCTCTCCACAGGAAAGTCGAGAGGAAGTCCAGGGTCGTGCCACCATTCCCAGATTCGCCAGATGTCTCAGTCCATTCCAGGGAAACCTGTTTTCCTTGCACTGCGTTGACTTTCAAGCCATCGATCGACTCACACCACGGTGGCACGTGGGATAGCCCTGTGGGAAAGCCTCGTGGGAAAGCCACAGATCCCTTGATCCAGGCGAAGGGAAGCATGACACTGCTGCCACAGCTCCGGAGGTAAGCGCACGTGCATGCGCCCACTCAAACGAGGACTGACTCCCCTGGGGAGACTCCAGAAGTACCCCAAGATCCATGTCAGCACTGCAGAAGAATCCTCAGGTTCCGGCACCGACTCCACACAAGGTCTTAGGCCCCGGCCTCGATGGTAGAGGAATCCCGAGAGGCCCCCGAGCAACTCGCATGTGGACTGGCCTTTCCTGAGGCCACCAGAGCGGGTCCCTGAGGTCCCCGTCGTAAGTCGAGAGCACCTGCCGCAACTCGAGAAAATCCAGGAGGTTCTCCCCTCCAGGCGAGATGAGCCCATTTCCGCTGAAGCGTCTGGAGGCTAATCACACCTAACCTCTGGAACTTCCAAAGGGTCCTTCACACCCTTGCTGCCACTCAAGAAGTTCCCTGACATACCCGTCTCCTCTCGATAGGAAGCACGAGGGTCCCGCCCACATCCAGAGGAGCCCCTTTCCGCCTCGTAGCTCGAGATGTGGGATCCTTTCCCTGCTTCGTCGGGAAAGAATTCCCGGCGTTCCCGTCGCATCTCAAGTGGAGGCGCTCTCCACAGGAAATGCGAGAGGAACTCCAGAGTCGTGCCACCATTCCAAGAGTCCCCTAGATGTCTCAGTCCATTCCAGAGGAACCTGTTTTCCCTGCACTGCCTCGACTTTCACGCCGAGGTTCGACTCACACCTCGGCGGCATGTGGGACAGCCCTCTGGGATAGCCTCGTGGTAAAGCCTGGAGGAAAAGCCACAGATCACTTGATCCACGCGACCGGAAGCGTGACACTGCTGCTACAGCTCGGGAGGAAAGCGCACGTGCATGCCCCATTCGAGACGAAGACTGACTTCCCTGGGGGGGCTCCAGAGCTACCCCAAGATCCATGTCAGCACTGTAGAGGAATCCTCAGGTTCCTGCCCCAACTCCTCACAAGGTCTTTTTTTTTTCTTTCCTTTTTACTCTTTTCTTTGCATTTATTTAAACACAGTTCTCAAAATTTTTGAGTGAAATTGGGCCTCCTTTGGTAAGCAAAGAACCTGAAATTAGTATTTAAAAAATGAACAGGCAAAGTCTTCAGATCATCCACAACACAGGTGTAGTGTTCCCTTCTTTTTTCTCAAAACTCTGAACCACCCAGTTTTTCCATATAGTCTTAAAAGCTAGGAGAACAAGAGTACATTTGTGGTGGAATATTATTTTCACTTGCTGATTACTAATTGAAATACCATTATCCCCTTCTAACAGCTTTAAGAAATAGCCTTTTTAAGGCATACATTGTGCAACTCATCTTATTCCCTGCTATGTATAATACAGATTACATAAAGGCTGTCAAAGTCACATTTATATAAGCATTAAGCATTTGCTGTATTGAAAGATCTTTAGTTTTTAACACTAGCAGTATAGAGTTACAGAGCGTAATTTTTATCACTTAACTGCAGGTATATTAAGTATGGTATGTTTCATGGACTCGAGGAAAAACGGGCATTTTTTTCTTTAATTTACTACTGACAATCTAATCAGAACAGTTCTCCTAAGCATTGATATGTTAGAAAGAAAAGTAAAAAACCAAACGTTATTGTTGGCTTTTTGCCATTTGGTAGCATTTTACACACAGGCTTCAATCTTCAGAATACCCTGTATTCAGTAGAAAAACCATTTAAATGAAGTTCTGTACAATAGAAACTTCTCAGCAGTCAAAATTTTAGACTGTAAAAAAATACATGTAAACATACTTTTCTGAAAACACTTAACTTTGAACAAAGCACCGAACTACACAAATGCAGAATGAAAACAGCATTTCAACTCCACCAAAAGTAGTCATCATAAAAGGTGTAAAAGTCACCTAACTTCACCAGGCACTGTTCACTTTTAAACAGGAGACAATAAAAAATATTGTCCACAAAACAATATCCCAACTCTAGGGCAGGTTCAGAAAGTCTTCATCTTCATGCTTTAATAGCGATGAGGTGAGTATGATCGAGATCTGGAACGTGATCTGTATCCTCCACGACTATAGTAGGGGAGAGGTGACCGTCTTCTGTATTTCTGATCCCTGTCTTGAGCAGCCTCTCCATCCTCCTCCTCCTCCTCCTCCTCCTCTGTACGATCTGCTGTAATAGTCCCGATCATCATAGCCTCGATCATATCCTCTGTCATAGTAATCTCGACGGCGTGAGCTGCCATAGGTAGGTCTCCCCATGTAAATTCCTGCTGTTGGAGTATGTGGTCTTTTCGTTATGGAGAAGTCAACTCTGATCCTACATCCATCAAGCTCCATTCCATTGGCACGCTCTTTTGCTTCTTGGCATCATCTACATTTTCAAAGTATACAAAGGCAAATCCTCTTGAACGTCTAGACTGCTGGTCATATACAATAGATACATCAGCAATTGGGCCATATTTAGAGAACATTTCTCTTAGATCTCTTTCTGTAGTATACAAGCTCAATCCAAATACTCCAAGACAACAGTTAGGATCAGGATTTGCCCGATTCCCAACATGACGCCAGCGAGTAGACATGGGAGAGATGACTGTGGCTATGCCGTCTTCGATAATCTCTGCTGTAAGATCTGCTACGAGATCTTCTATGGGACCGGGACCGAGATCGTGACCTTGTATAATGCCTCCGAGAACTTCTTCTGGATCTAGACCTAGATTCCGATCTGGACCTGGACTTTGATCTGGAACGCCTGGAATCTTCCTTGGAGCGAGACCTTGCAGGGGTATGACTTGCAGATTTCCCAGATCCATGAGCACTTCCGCTTCTGGAAGCAGAACGGATTCCCCTCGCCGTAGTTCTCCTCGCCGCTGTCGCTCATGACTTTCACTGCTGTCGCCGCTCGATGTGCTTCAATCGAAGCTGCCAACCTCTCGCACCTTCAGTGTAGAGGCTCCGCCGCAGCCTCACACCACACACCGGTGCCCCAGGCACTGAGAACCGAAACGCTCCGCGCCGCCTCCGCTCGGGCTCTCCACACAAGGTCTTAGGCCCCGGCATCGACGTGAGAGGAATCCTGAGAGGCCCCTAGCAACTCCCATGGGCACTGGCCTTTTCTGAGGCCACAGGAGCGGGTCCCTGAGGTCCCCATGCTAAGACGAGAGCACCTGCTCCAACTCAAGATAATCCAGGAGGTTCTCCCCTCCAGGCGAGATGAGGCCCATTTCCCCTGAGGCATCTCGAGGCTAATCACACCTAACCTCTGGAACTTCCAAAGGGTCTTTGACACCCCTGCGGCAAGTCAAGAAGATCACCAACATACCCGTCTCCACTCGAGATGAAGCACGAGGGTCCCACCCACATCCAGAGGAGCCCCGTTTCCGCCTCGTATCTAGAGAGGAGGGATCCTTTCCCTGCGTGGTCGGGGAAAGAATTCCTGGCGTTCCCGTCGCATCTCAAGAGGAAGTGCTCTCCACAGGAAAGGCCAGAGGAACTCCAGGGTCGTGCCACCATTCCAAGAGTTCCCCAGATGTCTCAGTCCATTCCAGAGGAACCTGTTTTCCCTGCACTGCCATGACTTTCACGCCGAGGATCGTCTCACACCAAGGTGGCATGTGGACAGCCCTGTGGGAAAGCCTCATGGGAAAGCCTAGAGGGAAAGCCACAGATCCCTTGATCCACGCGACGGGAAGCGTGACACTGCTGCTACCGCTCAGGAGGAAAGCGCACGTGCATGCCCCCACTCGAGACGAGGACTGACTCCCCTGGGGAGACTCCAGAAGTACCACAAGATCCATGTCAGCACTGGAGAGGAATCTTCAGGTTCCAGCCCCGACTTCACACAAGGTCTTAGCCCCGGCATCGACAGGAGAGGAATCCTGAGAGGCCCCCTAGAAACTTGAATGGGGACTGGCCTTTCCTGAGGCCACCAGAGCTGGGCCCTGAGGTCCCCGTCGTAAGTCGAGAGCACCTGCCGCAACTCGAGAAAATCCAGGAGGTTCTCCCCTCCAGGCGAGATGAGGCCCATTTCCACTGAGGTGTCTCGAGGCTAATCACACCTAACCTCTGGAACTTCCAAAAGGTACTTTACACCCTTGCTGCAACTCAAGAAGTTCCCCGACATACCCGTCTCACTCGAGAAATAAGCAAGATGGTCCCCCCTACATCCACAGGAGGCGCGTTTCCGCCTCGTCGCTCGAGATGAGGGATCCTTTCCTTCCGGGGACCAGCGTGAGGAATTCCGCCTATGGCAAAGGTCATGAGGAAGGAGGCTTGGCATGCGCAAAGGCGTGATCAAGCCTCAGGTAACCCCCTGTTCCCGAGCATCGAACCCCAAAACCAGAGTCTGTTTTATGCTCTCACCTACACTTCTGACTTTACGGGGGCTCTCTCCCCATAACTGTTTCTCTCGGAGAAGAAGTAAACGTGCAGCTTCAAGGCAATAAATATTCTTGGGCATGACAAGAGTGTTTCAGCTTGCCGACTCCTCTGAAGGTTATCTAGCCCACCTTTATAGGTTTGTCCGCCACATGTGATTGTTTACAGCCTCCCAACCTGAGAGGCATGAGATGTTTTAGACTTACTAAAGGCAAATTATTTGGGGAGTTAGAAATTATTAGTATAGTTGGTTAGGAATTATATTGGTGAAGGGTTCTTCATTTTTGTGTCAAAAATTGCTGCTAATTCCCTGCTCTGGGTGGGACAAGGATATTTTAGGTCAAACCTCTCTGCTGACAGACCAGCTTGTGTGACAGGATTATCCATACTGCTGCCACTAGGCACAAGATTGTTTACTGCCTCTCAACTGTAAACAGCACAGAGAGTTTTGGAGTATTTTGAGAGTCTTAATTAGCATAGGACTTTTTCTTCTTGTTGAGTCAATGATTGCCACAGGCCTCCATATCCTTAGGCACTTGGGAATATATTAATCAATGTATTTGGAATATAGCAAAGGAAATATAGCAGTTTTTGATGTTAGCAATACTAGACTTTTGAGTTAATGGATTTTCACTTTTGTAATAGATCACTGTACTTTGTTATATATCACTGTGTCCTTTCTATGTAAGAATGTAACTTTATCATATCTTAAGACTAAATAGATCTTAAGGGGAGAATTGATGAAAGGATTTTCATTTGTTAGGCTGATGTTTGCTGATAAATCTCCATGTTCCCTACCCTTATAATGAATATAACTAGTATATAGGAGAAATAAGTATTAACCTTTAAGCATATAGGAGAAAATAAGAATTCACCTTTAAGACTAATCATGTTAACCTTGGTTAAATAAATTCCTTTCTTTATTGTAACTCACTACACCCTCACCCTATAGGAATGTAACTTTATTTGGAGGGTGGTGCCTGGTTTAAGAAAAAACACCCTTGGAAGAAATAAGTTTATTTGGTTATCAGAAAGAAAGGATCATAAAATGTCAGCAGGTCTCATTCATGGCCAGAAGATGATGTAAGATCCCTAAGACCTTTTTTTTATACATTTATGTGAAGCACCTGATTTTGATAAAGGTCAGGATGCCGACTCCTGCGTGACTCTGTATTCATCCCTATGTGTAACAAGAGGTATACAAGCAAAACCAAAAATAAAGAAATCAGATCAGTTTCCGGAAAGACTGATTCCCCCATGTCGCTTCTTTTTTGCTCCCGTTTTTCTGGCTGAATTCTCTACTGGAGGATGGATGCTATTCCACGTAATCCAAGGCAGCTCCTCTTTTTCTCAATAATCTTCCTACTACACAATCCATTTCTAATCTCTTTATATCTGGGATTAAATATGTATATTTCCAAGAAGACGACGACTACGTCCCCACCTTCGAA
>NW_017217796.1:0-12303 GCF_001704415.2 Capra hircus | reverse complement strand
GAGCTCGGGGGGGAAACGGGGCTCCTCTGGATGTGGGGGAACTCTCGTGCTTCCTCTCGAGTGGAGACGGGTATGTCGGGGAACTTCTTGAGTTGCAGCAAGGGTGTGAAGGACCCTTTGGAAGTTCCAGAGGTTTAGTGTGAATAGCCTCGAGACGCCTCAGCGGAAATGGGGCCTCATCTCGCCTGGAGGGAGAACCTCCTGGATTTCTCGAGTTGCGGCAGGTGCTCTCGGCTTACGACGGGGACCTCAGGGACCCGCTCTGGTGGCCTCAGGAAAGCCAGTCCCCATGCGAGTTGCTCGGGGCCTCTCGGGATTCCTCTCCCGTCGATGCCGGGGCCAAGACCTTGTGTGGAGTCGTGCCGGAACCTGAGGATTCCCTCCTCCAGTGCGACATGGAACTTGGGGTACTTCTGGAGTCCCAGGTGAGTCAGTCCTCGTCTCGAGTGGGGGGCATGCACGTGCGCTTTCCTCCGAGCTGTAGCAGCAGTGTCACGCTTTCCTTCGCGTGGATCAAGGATCAGGGGCTTTACCTCGAGGCTTTCCCACGAGGCTTTCCCTCGAGGCTTTCCACAGGGCTGTCCCACGTGCCACCGTGGTGTGAGTCGATCCTCGGCTTGAAAGTCGAGGCAGTGCAGGGAAAACAGTTTCCCTGGAATGGACTGAGACATCTGGGGACTCTGGGAATGTGGCACGACCCTGGAGTTCCTCTCGCCTTTCCTGTGGAGAGCGCCTCCTCTTGAGATGCGACGGGAAGCCGGAAAATCTTTCCCGACCACGCAGGGAAAGGATCCCTCCTCTTGAGCTCGGAGGGGGAAACGGGGCTCCTCTGGATGTGGGAACTCTCGTGCTTCCTCTCGAGTGGAGACGGGTATGTCGGGGAACTTCTTGAGTTGCAGCAAGGGTGTGAAGGACCCTTTGGAAGTTCCAGAGGTTAGGTGTGAATAGCCTCGAGACGCCTCAGCGGAAATGGGCCTCATCTCGCCTGGAGGGGAGAACTCCTGGATTTTCTCGAGTTGCGGCAGGTGCTCTCGACTTACGACGGGGACCTCAGGGACCCGCTCTGGTGGCCTCAGGAAAGGCCAGTCCCATGCGAGTTGCTCGGGGCCTCTGGATTCCTCTCCCGTCGATGCCGGGGCCTAAGACCTTGTGTGGAGTCGGTGCCGGAACCTGAGGATTCCTCTCCAGTGCAGACATGGATCTTGGGGTACTTCTGGAGTCTCCCCAGGGAGTCAGTCCTCGTCTCGAGTGGGGCATGCACGTGCGCTTTCCTCCCGAGCTGTAGCAGCAGTGTCACGCTTCCCTTCGCATGGATCAAGGGATCTGGGGCTTTCCTCGAGGCTTTCCCACGAGGCTTTCCCTCGAGGCTTTTCCACAGGGCTGTCCCACGTGCCACCGTGGTGTGAGTCGATCCTCGGCTTGAAAGTCGAGGCAGTGCAGGGAAAACAGGTTTCCCTGGAATGGACGGAGACATCTGGGGGACTCTGGGAATGTGGCACGACCCTGGAGTTCCTCTCGCCTTCCTGTGGAGAGCGCCTCCTCTTGAGATGCGACGGGAAGCCGGAAAATCTTTCCCGACCACGCAGGGAAAGGATCCCTCCTCTCGAGCTCGGAGGGGGAAACGGGGCTCCTCTGGATGTGGGGGAACTCTCGTGCTTCCTCTCGAGTGGAGACGGGTATGTCGGGGAACTTCTTGAGTTGCAGCAAGGGTGTGAAGGACCCTTTGGAAGTTCCAGAGGTTAGGTGTGATTAGCCTCGAGACGCCTCAGAGGAAATGGGACTCATCTGCCTGGAGGGAGACCTCCTGGATTTTCTCGAGTTGCGGCAGGTGCTCTCGACTTACGACTGGGACCTCAGGGACCCGCTCTGGTGGCCTCAGAAAGGCCAGTCCCCATGCGAGTTGCTCGGGGCCTCTCGGGATTCCTCTCCCGTGATGCGGGGCCTAAGATCTTGTGTGGAGTCGGTGCCGGAACCTGAGATTCCTCTCCAGTGCTGACATGGATCTTGGGTACTTCTGGAGTCTCCCCAGGGAGTCAGTCCTCGTCTCGAGTGGGGGCATGCACGTGCGCTTTCCTCCGAGCTGTAGCAGCAGTGTCACGGCCTTCGCATGGATCAAGGGATCAGGGGCTTTACCTCGAGGCTTTCCCACTTTCCCTCGAGGCTTTTCCACAGGGCTGTCCCACGTGCCACCGTGGTGTGAGTCGATCCTCGGCTTGAAAGTCGAGGCAGTGCAGGGAAAACAGGTTTCCCTGGAATGGACGGAGACATCTGGGGACTCTGGGAATGTGGCAGGACCCTGGAGTTCCTCTCGCCTTCCTGTGGAGAGCGCTCCTCTTTGATGCGACGGAAACGCCGGGAATTCTTTCCCGAGCACGCAGGGAAAGGATCCCTCCTCTCGAGCTAGGAGGCAGAAATGGGGCTACTGTGGATGTGGGTGGACTCTCGTGCTTCCTCTCGAGTGGAGACGGGTATGTCGGGGAACTTCTTGAGTTGCAGCAAGGGTGTGAAGGACCCTTTGGAATTTCCAGAGTTAGGTGTGATTAGCCTCGAGACGCCTCAGCGGAAATGGGACTCATCTCGCCGGGAGGGGAGAACCTCCTGGATTTTCTCGAGTTGCGGCAGGTGCTCTCGACTTACGACGGGGACCTCAGGGACCCGCTCTGGTGGCCTCAGGAAAAGGCCAGTCCCCATGCGAGTTGCTCTGGGGCCTCTCGGGATTCCTCTCCCTTCGATGCCGGGGCCTAAGATCTTGTGTGGAGTCGGTGCCGGAACCTGAGGCATTCCTCTCCAGTGCTGACATGGATCTTGGGTACTTCTGGAGTCTCCCAGGGGAGTCAGTCCTCATCTCGAGTGGGGCTATGCACGTGGCAGCTTCCTCCCGAGCTGTAGCAGCAGTGTCGCGCTTCCCTCACGTGGATCAAGGGATCTGTGGCTTTCCCTCGAGGCTTTCCCACGAGGCTCCACGATTATTCCCACAGGGCTGGTCCACGTGCCACCGTGGTGTGAGTAGATCCTCGGCTTGAAAGTCGAAGGCAGTGCAGGGAAAACAGGATTTCCCTGGAATGGACTGAGACATCTGGGGACTCTGAGAATGCTTGCACGACCATGGAGTTCCTCTCGCCTTTCCTGTGGAGAGCGCCTCCTCTTGAGATGCGACGGGAACACCGGGAATTCTTTCCCGACACGCAGGGAAAGGATTCCTCCTCTGGAGCTAGGAGGCAGAATCGGGGCTCCTCTGGATGTGGGCGGGACTCTCGTGCTTCCTCTCGAGTGGAGATGGGTATGTTGGGGAATCTTCTTGAGTTGCAGCATAGGGTGTGAAGTGACCCTTTGGAAGATTCCAGAGGTTAAGGTGTGATTAGCCTCGAGATCACCTCATGCGGAAATGGCCTCATCTCGCCTGGAGGGGAGAACCTGCCTGGATGTTTCTCGAGTTGCGGCAGGTGCTCTCGACTTACGACACGGGGACCTCAGGGACCCGTTCTGGTGGCCTCAGGAAAGGCCAGTCCCCATGCGAGTTAGCTCGGGGGCCTCTCGGGATTCCTCTCCTCGTCGATGCGGGGCCTAAAGATCCTTGTGTGGAGTCGGTGCCGGAACCTGAGGATTCCTCTCCAGTGCAGACATGGATCTTGGGGTACTTCTGGTGTCTCCCCAGGGGTAGTCAGTCCTCGTCTCGAGTGGGGGCATGCACGTGTGCTTTCCTTCCCGAGCTCGTAGCAGCAGTGTCGCGCTTCCCTTTCGCGTGGATCAAGGGATCTGTGGTTCCCTGTGTTTCCCATCGAGGCTTTACCCACGAGGCTTTCCCACGAGGGCTTTGCCCACGAGGGCCCAGGGCTGTCCCACGTGCCACCGTTGGTGTGAGTCGATCCTCGGCTTGAAAGTCGAGGCAGTGCAGGGAAAACAGGTTTCCCTGGAATGGACTGAGACATCTGGGGGACTTCTGGGAATGGTGGCACGACCCTGGAGTTACTCTCGCCTTTCCTGTGGAGAGCGCCTCCTCTTGAGATGCGACGGGAACACCGGGAATTCTTTCCCCGAGCACGCAGGGAAAGGATCCCTCCTCTCGAGCTAGGAGGTGGAAACGGGGCTCCTCTGGGATGTGGTCGGGACTCTCGTGCTTCCTCTCGAGTGGAGACGGGTATGTCGGGGAACTTCTTGAGTTGCAGCAAGGGTGTGAAGGACCCTTTGGAAGTTCCAGAGTGTTAGGTGTGATTAGCCTTGAGATGCCTCAGCGGAAATGGGCCTCATTCGGCCTGGAGGGGAGAAACCTCCTGGATTTTCTCGAGTTGCGGCAGGTGCTCTCGACTTACGAGGGGACCTCAGGGACCCGCTCTGGTGGCCTCAGGAAAGGCCAGTCCCATGCGAGTTGCTCGGGGGCCTCTCGGGATTCCTCTCCCGTCGATGCTGCGGCCTAAGACCTTGTGTGGAGTCGGTGCCGGAACCTGAGGATTCCTCTCCAGTGCTGACATGGATCTTGGGGTACTTCTGGTAGTCTCCCCAGGGGAGTCAGTCCTCGTCTCGAGGTGGGGCATGCACGTGCGCTTTCCTCCCGAGCTGAAGCAGCAGTGTCACGCTTCCCTTCGCGTGGAACAAGGGATCTGTGGCATTCCCTCGAGGGCTTTCCCACGAGGTTTCCCACGAGGCTTTTCCCACAGGGCTGTCCCACGTGCCACCATGGTGTGAGTCGATCCTCGGCTTGAAAGTCGAAGCAGTGCAGGGAAAACAGGTTTCCCTGGAATGGACTGAGACATCTGGGGGACTCTGAGAATGGTGGCACGACCCTGGAGTTCCTCTCGCCTTTCCTAGTGGAGAGCGCCTCCTCTTGAGATGCGACGGGAACACCAGGGAAATTCTTTCCCGAGCACGCAGGGAAAGGATCCCTCCTCTCGAGCTAGGAGGCGGAAACGGGGCTCCTCTGGATGTGGTCGGGACTCTCGTGCTTCCTCTCGAGTGGAGACGGGTATGTCGGGGAACTTCTTGAGTTGCAGCAAGGGTGTGAAGGACCCTTTGGAAGTTCCAGAGGTTAGGTGTGATTAGCCTCGAGACGCCTCAGCGGAAATGGGCCTCATCTAGCCTGGAGGGGAGAACCTCCTGGATTTTCTCGAGTTGCGGCAGGTGCTCTCGACTTACGATGGGGACTTCAGGGACGCGCTCTCGTGGCCTCAGGAAAGGCCAGTCCCCATGCGAGTTGCTCGAGGGCCTCTCGGGATTCTTCTCCCGTCCATGCTGGGGCCTAAGACCTGCTGTGGACTCAGTGCCGGAACCTGAGGATTTCTCTCCAGTGCAGACATGGATCTTAGGGTACTTCTGGAGTCTCCCCAGGGCAGTCAGTCCTCGTCTCGAGTCGGGGCATGCACGTGCGCTTTCCTCCCGAGCTGTAGCAGCAGTGTCGCGCTTCCCTTCGCGTGGATCAAGGGATCTGGGTCTTTCCCTCAAGGCTTCCTCACGAGGCTTTCCCACAGGGCTGTCCCACGTGCCACCGTGGTGTGATTCGATCCTCGGCTTGAAAGTCGACGCAGTGCAGGGAAAACAGTTTTCCCTGGAATGGACTGAGACATCCAGAGGATTCTGGGAATGGTGGCTCGACCGTGGAGTTCCTCTCGCCTTTCCTGTGGAGCCCGCCTCCTCTTGAGATGTGACGGGAACACCGGGAATTCTATCCCGACCACGGAGGGAAAGGATCCCTGCTCTCGAGCTAGGAGGCGGAAACGGGGCTCCTCTGGATGTGGGCGGGACTCTCGTGCTTCCTCTCGAGTGGAGACGGGTATGTCGGGGTACTTCTTGAGTTGCAGTAAGGGTGTGAAGGACTCTTTGGAAGTTCCAGAGGTAAGGTGTGATTAGCCTCGAGATACCTCAGCGGAAATGGGAATCAGCTCGCCTGGAGGGGAGAACCTCCTGGATTTTCTCGAGTTGCAGCAGGTGCTCTCGACTTACGACAGGGACCGCAGGGACCCACTGTGGTGGCCTCAGGAAAGATCAGTCCCCATGCAAGTTGTTCTGGGGCCTCTCGGGATTCCTCTCACGTCGATGCAGGGGCCTAAGACCTTGTGTGGAGTCGGTGCCGGAACCTGAGGATTCCTCTCCAGTGCTGACATGGATCTTGGGGTACTTCTGGAGTCTCCCCAGGGGTGTCAGTCCTCGTCTCGAGTGGGGCCATGCACGTGCGCTTTCCTCCCGAGCTTTAGCAGCAGTGTCACGCTTCCCTTCGCGTGGATCAAGGGATCTGTGGATTTCCCTCGAGGCTTTCCCACGAGGCTTTCCCACAGGGCTGCCCCACGTGCCACTGTGGTGTGAGTCGATCCTCGGCTTGAAAGTCGAGGCAGTGCAGGGAAACCAGGTTCCCTGGAATGGACTGAGACATCTGGGGGACTCTGGCAATGGTGGCACGAACCTGGAGTTCCTCTCGCTTTTCCTCTGGAGAGCGCCTCCTCTTGAGATGCGACGGGAACGCCGCGAATTCTTTCCCCACCACGCAGGGAAAGGATCAAACCTCTCGAGCTAGGAGGCGGAAACGTGGCTCCTCTTGATGTGGGCGGCACTTTCCTGCTTCCTCTCGAGTGGAGACGGGTATGTCGGGGTACTTCTTGAGTTGCAGCAAGGGTGTGAAGGACCCTTTGGAAGTTCCAGAGGTAAGGTGTGATTAGCCTCGAGATACCTCAGCGGAAATGGGCCTCATGTCGCCTGGAGGGGAGAACCTCCTGGATTTTCTCGAGTTGCGGCAGGTGCTCTCGACTTACGACGGGGACCTCAGGGACCCACTCTGGTGGCCTCAGGAAAGCCCAGTCCCCATGCGAGTTGCTCGGGGGCCTCTCGGGATTCCTCTCCCGTCGATGCCGGGGCCTAAGACCTTGTGTGGAGTCAGTGCCGGAACCTGAGGATTCCTCTCCAGTGCCGACATGGATCTTCGGGGACTTCTGTAGTCTCCCCAGAGGCGTAAGTCCTCGTCTCGAGTGGGGGCATGCACGTGCGCTTTCCTCCCGAGCTGTAGCAGCAGTGTCACGCTTCCCTTTTCGTGGATCAAGGGATCTGTGGCTTTCCCTCTAGACTTTCCCATGAGGCTTTCCCACGAGGCTTTCCCACAGTGCTTTCCCACGTGCCACAGTGGTGTGAGTCGATCCTCGGCTTAAAAGTCGAGGCAGTGCAGGGAAACCAGGTTCCCTGGAATGGACTGAGACATCTGGGGGACTCTGGCAATGGTGGCACGAACCTGGAGTTCCTCTCGCTTTTCCTCTGGAGAGCGCCTCCTCTTGAGATGCGACGGGAACGCCGCGAATTCTTTCCCCACCACGCAGGGAAAGGACCAAACCTCTCGAGTTAGGAGGCGGAAACGTGGCTCCTCTTGATGTGGGCGGCACTTTCCTGCTTCCTCTCGAGTGGTGACGGTTATGTCGCGGAACTTCTTGAGTTGCAGCAAGGGTGTGAAGGACCCTTTGGAAGTTCCAGAGGTAAGCTGTGATTAGCCTCGAGATACCTCAGCGGAAATGGGCTTCATGTCGCTTGGAGGGGAGAACCTCCTGGATTTTCTCGAGTTGCGGCATGTGCTCTCGACTTACGACGGGGACCTCAGGGACCCACTCTGGTGGCCTCAGGAAAGGCCAGTCCCCATGCGAGTTGCTCGGGGGCCTCTCGGGATTCCTCTCCCGTCGATGCCGGGGCCTAAGACCTTGTGTGGAGTCAGTGCCGGAACCTGAGGATTCCTCTCCAGTGCCGACATGGATCTTCCGGGACTTCTGGAATCTCCCCAGAGGCGTAAGTCCTCGTCTCGAGTGGGGGCATGCACGTGCGCTTTCCTCCCGAGCTTAGCAGCAGTGTCACGCTTCCCTTTTCGTGGATCAAGGGATCTGTGGCTTTCCATCTAGACTTTCCCATGAGGCTTTCCCAGGAGGCTTTCCCACAGGGCTTTCCCACGTGCCACGGTGGTGTGAGTCGATCCTCGGCTTTAAAGTCGAGGCAGTGAAGGGAAAACAGTTTTCCCAGGAATGGACTGAGACATCTGGGGGACTCAGGGAATGGTGGCACGACCCTGGAGTTCCTCTCGCCTTTCCTGTGGAGAGCGCCTCCTCTTGAGAAGCGACGGGAACGCCGGGAATTCTTTCCCTACCACGCAGGGAAAGTATCCCTCCTCTCTAGCTAGCAGGCGGAAACGGGGCCACTCTGGATATGTGCGGGACTCTCGGATTCCTCTTGAGTGGAGACGGGTATGTCGGGGAACTTCTTGAGTTGCAGCAAGGGTGTGAAGGACCCTTTGGAAGTTCCAGAGTTAAAGTGTGATTACCCCCTAGTTGCCTCAACGGAAATGGGCCTCATCTCGCCTGGAGGGGAGAACCTCCTGGATTTTCTCGAGATGCGGCAGGTGCTCTCGACTTACGACGGGGACCTCAGGGATCCGCTCTGGTGGCCTCAGGAAAGGCCAGTCCCCATGCGAGTTGCTCGGGGACCTCTCGGGATTCCTCTCCCGTCGATGCTGGGGCCTAAGACCTTGTGTGGAGTCAGTGCCGGAACCTGAGGATTCCTCTCCAGTGCAAACATGGATCTTAGGGTACTTCTGGAGTCTCCCCAGGGCAGTCAGTCCTCGTCTCGAGAGGGGGGCATGCACGTGCGCTTTCCTCCCGAGCTGTAGTAGCAGTGTCGTGCTTCCCTTCGCGTGGATCAAGGGATCTGTGTCTTTCCCTCGAGGCTTTCCCACGAGGCTTTCCCACAGGGCTGTCCCAGGTGCCACCGAGATGTGAGTCGATCTTCGGCTTGAAAGTCGAGGCAGTGCAGGGAAAATAGATTTCCCTGGAATGGACTGAGACATCCAGGGGACTCTGGGAATGGTGGCACGACCCTGGAGTTCCTCTCGCCTTTCCTGTGGAGAGCACCTCCTCTTGAGATGCAACGGGAACGCCGGGAATTCTTTCCCGACCACGCTGGGAAAGGATCCCCCCCCTCGAGCTAGGAGGCGGAAACGGGGCTATTCTGGATGTGGGCGGGACTCTCGTGCTTCCTCTCGAGTGGAGTGGGTATGTCGGGGAACTTCTTGAGTTGCAGCAGGGGTGTGAAGGACCCTTTGGAAGTTCCAGATGTTAGATGTGATTAGCCTCGAGACGCCTCAGCGGAAATGGGCCTCATCTCGAATGGAGGGGAGAACCTCCTGGATTTTCTCGAGTTGCGGCAGGTGCTCTCGACTTACGACGGGGACCTCAGGGACCCGATCTGGTGGCCTCAGGAAAGGCCAGTCCCCATGCGAGTTGCTCGGGGGCCTCTCGGGATTCCTCTCCCGTCGATGCCGGGGCCTAAGACCTTGTGTGGAGTCGGTGCGGGAACCTGAGGATTCCTCTCCAGTGCTGACATGGATCTTGGGGTACTTCTGGAGTCTCCCCATGGAGTCAGTCCTCGTCTCGTTTGGGTGCATGCACGTGCGCTTTTCTCCCGAGCTGTAGCAGCAGTGTCACTCTTCCCTACGCGTGGATCAAGGGATCTGTGGCTTTCCCTCGAGGCTTTCCCACGAGGCTTTCCCACGAGGCTTTCCCACAGGGCTGTCCAACGTGCCATCGCGGTGTGAGTCCATCCTCGGCTTGAAAGTCGACGCAGTGCAGGGAAAACAGGTTTCCCTGGAATGGACTGAAACATCTGGGGGACTCTGGGAATGGGGCCTGATACTGGAGTTCCTCTCGCCTTTCCTGTGGAGAGCGCCTACTCTTGAGATGAGACGGGAACGCTAGGAATTCTTTCCCGACCACGCAGGGAAAGGATGCCTCCTCTCGAGCTAGCAGGCGGAAACGGGGCCACTCTGGATATGGGCGGGACCCTCGGGTTCCTCTTGAGTGGAGACGGGTATGTCGGGGAACTTCTTGAGTTGCAGCAAGGAAGTGACGGACCCTTTGGAAGTTCCAGAGGTAAGGTGTGATTAGCCTCGAGATACCTCAGCGGAAATAGGTCTCAGCTCGCCTGGAGGGGAGAACCTCCTGGATTTTCTCGAGTTGCGGCTGGTGCTCTCGACTTATGACGGGGAACTCAGGGACCCGGTGTGGTGGCCTCAGGAAAGGCCAGTCCCCATGCGAGTTGCTCGGGGGTCTATCGGGATTCCTCTCCCGTCGATGCTGGGTCCTAAGACATGGTGTGGACTCAGTGCCGAGAACCTGAGAATTCCTCTCCAGTGCCGACATGGATCTTGGGGTACTTCTGGATTCTCCCCAGGGCAGTCAGTCCTCGTCTCGAGTGGGGGCATGCACGTGCGCTTTCCTCCCGAGCTGTAGCAGCAGTGTCGCGCTTCCCTTCGCGTGGATCAAGGGATCTGTGTCTTTCCCTCGAGGCTTTCCCACGAGGCTTTCCCACAGGGCTGTCCCACGTGTCACCGTGGTGTGAGTCGATCCTCGGATTGAAAGTCGAGGCAGTGCAGGGAAAACAGGTTTCCCTGGAATGGACTGAGACATCCAGGGGACTTTGGGAATGGGGCTTGAGACTGGAGATCCTCTCGCCTTTCCTGTGGAGAGCGCCTACACTTGAGATGAGACGGGAACGCTAGGAATACTTTCCCGACCACGCAGGGAAAGGATACCTCCTCTCGAGCTAGCAGGCGGAATCGGGGCCACTCTGGATATGGGCGGGACCCTTGGGATCCTCTTGAGTGGAGACGGGTATGTCTGGGAACTTCTTGAGTTGCAGCAAGGGTGTGAAGGACCCTTTGGAAGTTCCAGAGTTTAAGTGTGATTACCCCCTTGTTGCCTCAGAGGAAATGGGCCTCATCTCGCCTGGATTGGAGAACCTCCTGGATTTTCTCGAGTTGCGTCAGGTGCTCTCGACTTACGATGGGGACCTCAGGGACCCGCTCTGGTGGCCTCAGGAAAGGCCAGTCCCCATGCGAATTGCTCTGGGGCCTCTCGGGATTCCTCTCCCGTAGATTCCGGGGTCTAAGACCTTGTGTGGAGTCGGTGCCGGAACCTGAGCATTCCTCTCCAGTGCTGACATGGATCTTGGGGTACTTCTGGAGTCTCCCCAGGGGAGTCAGTCCTCATCTCGAGTGGGGCTATGCACTTGCGCTTTCCTCTCGAGCTGTAGCAGCAGTGTCACGCTTCCCTTCACGTGGATCAAGGGATCTGTGTCTTTCCCTCGAGGCTTTCCCACGAGGCTTTCCCACAGGGATGTCCCACGTGCCACCGTTGTGTGAGTCGATCCGTGGCTTGAAAGTCGAAGCAGTGCAGGGAAAACAGGTTTCCCTGGAATGGACTGAGACATCTGGGGGACTTTGGGAATATGGCACGACCCTGGAGTTCCTCTCGCCTTTCCTGTGGAGAGCGCCTCCATTTGAGATGCGACGGGAACACCGGGAATTCTTTCCCGACCACGCAGGTATAGGATCCCTCCTCTCGAGCTAGGAGGAGGAAACGGGGCTCCTCTGGATGTGCGGGGAACTCTCGTGCTTCCTCTCGAGTAGAAACGGGTATGTCGGGGAACTTCTTGAGTTGCAGCAAGGGTGTGAAGGGCCTTTGGAAGTTCCAGAGGTAAGGTGTGATTAGCCTAGAGATACCTCAGCGGAAATGGGCCTCATGTCGCCTGGAGGGGAGAACCTCCTGGATTTTCTCGAGTTGCGGCAGGTGCTCTCGACTTACAACGGGGACCTCAGGGACCCATTCTGGTGGCCTCAGGAAAGGCCAGTCCCCATGCGAGTTACTCGGGGGCCTCTCGGGATTCCTCTCCCGTCGATGCCGGGGCCTAAGACCTTGTGTGGAGTCAGTGCCGGAACCTGAGGATTCCTCTCCAGTGCCGACATGGATCTTCGGGGACTTCTGTTGTCTCCCCAGAGGCGTAAGTCCTCGTCTCGAGAGGGGGCATGCACGTGCGCTTTCCTCCCGAGCTGTAGCAGCCAGTGTCACGCTTCCCTTTTCGTGGATCAAGGATCTGTGTCTTTCCCTCGAGGCTTTCCCACGAGGCTTTCCCACGAGGTTTGCCCACAGGGATGTCCACGTGCCACCGTTGTGTGAGTCGATCCTCGGCTTGAAAGTCGAGGCAGTGCAGGGAAAACAGGTTTCCCTGGAATGGACTGAGACATCTGGGGGACTTTGGAATATGGCACGCCCTGGAGTTCCTCTCGCCTTTCCTGTGGAGAGCGCCTCCTCTTGAGATGTGACGGGAATGCCGGGAATTCTTTCCCGACCACGCAGGGAAAGGATCCCTCCTCTCGAGCTAGGAGGCGGAAACGGGGCTCCTTGGATGTGGGCGGCACTCTCGTGCTTCCTCTCGAGTGGAGACGGGATGTATGTCTGGAACTTCTCTTGAGTTGCAGCAAGGGTGTGAATGACCTTTGGAAGTTCCAGATGTTAG
>NW_017217795.1:0-22734 GCF_001704415.2 Capra hircus | reverse complement strand
TATTCCCAAGATTCATGTCAGCACTGGAGAGAATCCTCAGGTTCCGAGCAATGACCCCCACACAACGGTCTTAGGCCCCAGCATCGCAGCGGAGGGGAATCCCGACAGGCGCCCGAGCAACCTGCATGAGGACTGGCCTTCTGAGGCCACCAGAGCGGGTCCCTGAGGTCCCCGTCGTAAGTCGAGAGCACTGCCGCAACTCGAGAACATCCAGGAGGTTCTCCCCTGCAGGCAGATGAGAGCCAATTTCTGCTGAGGCGTCTCGAGGCTAATCACACCTAAACTCTCGGAACTTACAAAGGGTCCTTCACACCCTTGCTGCAACTCAAGAAGTTCCCCGACATACCCGTCTCCACTCGAGAGGAAGCACAAGAGTCCCGCCCACATACAGAGGAGCCCCGTTTCCATTCCTAGCTCGATAGAGGGAATCCTTTCCCTGCGTGCTCGGGAAAGAATTCCAGGGCGTTCCCGTCGCATCTCAAGAGCAGCGCTCTCCACAGGAAAGAGCGAGAGCGAACTCCAGTGTCGTCCACCATTCCCATTCCAGAGTCCCCAGATGTCTCAGTCCATTCCAGGGAAACCTGTTTTCCCTAGCACTGCCTTGACTTTCAAAGCCGAGGATCGACTCACACCACGGTGGCACGTGGGACAGCCCTGTGGGAAAGCCTCCTGGGAAAGCCTCGTGGGAAAGCCTCCTGGGAAAGCTCGAGGGAAAGCCACAGATCCCTTGATCCACGCGAATGGAAGCCGCGACACTGCTGCTAACAGCTCGGGAGGAAAGCGCATGTGCATGCCCCCACTCGAGACGAGGACTGATTCCCCTGGGGAGACTCCAGAAGTACGCCAATATCCATGTCTGCACTGGAGAGGAATCCTCAGCTTCCGGCACTGACTCCACACAAGGTCTTAGGCCCTGGCATCGATGGGAGAGGAATCCCGAGAGGCCCCGAGCAACTCGCATGGGGACTGGCCTTTCCTGAGGCAAACCAGAGCGGGTCCCTGAGGTCCCCGTCGTAAGTCAAGAGCACCTGCCGCAACTCGAGAAAATCCAGGAGGTTCTCCCCTCCAGGCGAGATGAGGCCGATTTCTCCTGAGGCGTCTCGAGGCTATTACACACCTAACCTCTGGAACTTCCAAAGGGTCCTTCACACCCTTGCTGCAACTCAAGAAGTTCCCCGACATACCCGTCTCCACTCGAGAGGAAGCACGAGAGTCCCGCCCACATCCAGAGGAGCCCCGTTTCCGCCTCCTAGCTGGAGAGGAGGATCACTTTCCTTGTCGTGGTCGGGCAAAGAATTCCCAGGCGTTCCCGTCGCATCTCAAGAGGAGGCGCTCTCCACAGGAAAGGCGAGAGGAACTCCAGCGTCGTGCCACCATTTCCAGAGTCCCCCAAGATGTCTCAGTCCATTCCAGGGAAAACCTGTTTTCCCTGCACTGCCTCGACTTTCAAGCCGAGGATCGACATCGACACCACCGGGCACGTGGGACAGCCTGTGGAACAGCCCTTTGGGAAAGCCTCGAAGGGGAAAGGCACAGATTCCTTGACCCATGCGAAGAGAAGCGTGACACTGCTGCTACAGCTCGGGAGGAAAGCGTACGTGCAGGCCGCCCACTCGGAGCGAGGACACACTCCCCTGGGAGACTCCAGAAGTACCCCAAGATCCATGTCAGCACTGGAGAGGAATCCTCAGGTTCCGGCACCGACTCCACACAAGGTCTTAGGCCCCAGTATCGAAGGGAGAGGAATCCCGAGAGGCCCCGAGCAACTCGCATGGGTACTGGCCTTTCCTGGAGGCCACCAGAGCGGGTCCCTGAGGTCCCCGTCGTAAGTCCAGAGCACCTGCCGCAACTCGAGAAAATCCAGGAGGTTCTCCCGTTCCAGGCGAGATGAGGCCCATTTCCGCTGAGGCTGTCTCAAGGCTAATCACACCTAACCTCTGGAACTTACAAAGGGTCCTTCACACCCTTGCCTGCAACTCAAGAAGTTCCCGACATACCCGTCTCCACTCGAGAGGAAGCACGAGCGTCCCGCCCACATCCAGAGGAGCCCCGTTTCCGCCTCCTAGCTCGAGAGGAGGGATCCTTTCCCTGCAGTGTCGGGAAAGAATTCCTGGCGTTCCCGTGGCATCTCAAGAGGCAGGCGCTCTCCACATGAAAGGCGAGAGGGAACTCCAGGGTCGTGCACCATTCCCAGAGTCCCCCAGATGTCTCAGTCCATTCCAGGGAAACCTGTTTTCCCTGCACTGCCTCGGACGTTTCAAGCCGAGGATCGACTCACACCACGGTGGCACGTGGGACAGCCCTGTGGGAAAGCCTCGTGGGAAAGCCTCGTGGGAAAGCCTCGAGGGAAAGCCACAGATCCCTTGATCCACGCGAAGGGAAGCGTGACACTGCTGCTACAGCTCGGGAGGAAAGCGCACGTGCATGCCCCCACTCGAGACGAGGACTGACTCCCCTGGGGAGACTCCAGAAGTACACCAAGATCCATGTCAGCACTGGAGAGGAATCCTCAGGTTCCGGCACCGACTCCACACAAGGTCTTAGACCCCGGCATCGTCGGAGAGGAATCCCGAGAGGCCCCAGAGCAACCGCATGGGGACTGGCCTTTCCTGAGGCCACCAGAGCGGGTCCCTGAGGTCCCCATCGTAAGTCGAGAGCACCTGCCGCAACTCCAGAAAATCCAGGAGGTTCTCCCCTCCAGGCGAGATGAGGCCCATTTCCGCTGAGGCAACTAGGGGTAATCACACTTAAACTCTGGAACTTCCAAAGGGTCCTTCACACCCTTGCTGCAAATCAAGAAGTTCCCCGACATACCCGTCTCCACTCGAGAGGAAGCACGAGAGTCCGCATCCATATCCAGAGTGAGCCCCGTTTCCGCCTGCTAGCTCGAGAGGAGGGATCCTTTCCCTGTGTGGTCGAGGAAAGAATTCCTAGCGTTCCCGTCGCATCTCAAGAGGAGGCGCTCTCCACAGGAAAGGCGAGAAGAACTCCAGGATCAGGCCACCATTCCCAGAGTCCCCCAGATGTCTCAGTCCATTCCAGGGAAACCTGTTTTCCCATGCACTGCCTCGACTTTCAAGCCGAGGATCGACTCACACCACGGTGGCACGTGGGACAGCCCTGTGGGAAAGCCTCGTGGGAAAGCCTCGTGGGAAAGCCTCCAGGGAAAGCCACTGATCCCTTAGATCCACGCGAATGGAAGCGTGACACTGCTGCTACAGCTCGGAGGAAAGCGCACGTGCATGCCCCACTCGAGACGAGGACTGATTCCCCTGGGGAGACTCCAGAAGTACCCCAATATCCATGTCATGCACTGGAGAGGAATCCTCAGGTTCCGGCACCGACTCCACACAAGGTCTTAGGCCCTGGCATCGATGGGAGAGGAATCCCGAGAGGCCCCGAGCAACTCGCATGGGGACTGGCCTTTCCTGAGGAAACCAGAGCGGGT
Organism: Capra hircus; assembly: GCF_001704415.2. Classification (NCBI taxonomy): domain Eukaryota; kingdom Metazoa; phylum Chordata; class Mammalia; order Artiodactyla; family Bovidae; genus Capra; species Capra hircus. The sequence goes on along the minus strand of NW_017217795.1, from coordinate 19,286 downwards.
CCCTGAGGTCCCCGTCGTAAGTCGAGAGCACCTGCCGCAACTCGAGAAAATCCAGGAGGTTCTCCCCTCCAGGCGAGATGAGGCCCATTTCCGCTGAGGTATCTCGAGGCTAATCACACCTAACCTCTGGAACTTCCAAAGGGTCCTTCACACCCTTGCTGCAACTCAAGAAGTTCCCCGACATACCCGTCTCCACTCGAGAGGAAGCACGAGAGTCCCGCCCACATCCAGAGGAGCCCCGTTTCCGCCTCCTAGCTCGAGAGGAGGGATCCTTTCCCTGCGTGCTCTGGAAAGAATTCCCGGCGTTCCCGTCGCATCTCAAGAGGAGGCGCTCTCCACAGGAAAGGGAGAGGAACTCCAGGGTCCTGCCACCATTCCCAGAGTCCCCCAGATGTCTCAGTCCATTCCAGGGAAACCTGTATTCCCTGCACTGCCTCGACTTTCAAGTCGAGGATCGACTCACACCACAGTGGCACGTGGTACAGCCCTGTGGGAAAGCCTCGTGGTAAAGCCTCGAGGGAAAGCCACAGATCCCTTGATCCATGCGAAGGGAAGCGGGACACTGCTGCTACAGCTCCGGGAGGAAAGCGCACGTGCATGGCCCCACTCGAGACGAGTACTGACACCCCTGGGGTGACTCCAGAAGTACCCCAAGATCCATGTCAGAACTGGAGAGGAATCCTCAGGTTCCGGCACCGACTCCACACCAAGGTCTTAGGCCCCTGCATCGACGGGAGAGGAATCCCGAGAGGCCCCAGAGCAACTCGCATGGGGACTGGCCTTTCCTGAGGCCACCAGAGCAGGGTCCCTGAGGTCCCCATCGTAAGTCGAGAGCACCTGCCGCAACTCCAGAAAATCCAGGAGGTTCTCCCCTCCAGGTGAGATGAGGCCCATTTCCGCTGAGGCAACTCAGAGGGTAATCACACCTAAACTCTGGAACTTCCAAAGGGTCCTTCACACCCTTGCTGCAACTCAAGAAGTTCCCCGACATACCCGTCTCCACTCTAGAGGAATCGGAGAGTCCCGTCCATCATCCAGAGTGGCCCCGTTTCCGCCTGCTAGCTCGAGAGGAGGGATCCTTTCCCTGCGTGGTCGAGGAAAGAATTCCTAGCGTTCCCGTCGCATCTTCAAGAGGAGGCGCTCTCCACAGGAAAGGCGAAAAGAACTCCAGGATCGTGCCACCATTCCCAGAGTCCCCCAGATGTCTCAGTCCATTCCAGGGAAACCTGTTTTCCCTGCACTGCCTCGACTTTCAAGCCGAGGATCGACTCACTCCACAGGTGGCACGTGGGACAGCCCTGTGGGAAAGACTCGTGGGAAAGCCTCGTGGGAAAGCCTCGAGGGAAAGCCCACATGATCCCTTGATCCACGCGAAGGGAAGCGTGACACTGCTGCTACAGCTCTGGAGGAAAGCGCACGTGCATGCCCCACTCGAGACGAGGACTGATTCCCCTGGGGAGACTCCAGAAGTACCCAAGATCCATGTCAGCACTGGAGAGGAATCCTCAGGCTTCCGGCACCGACTCCACACAAGGTCTTAGGCCCCTGGCATCGATGGGAGAGGAATCCCGAGAGGCCCCCGAGCAACTCGCATGGGGACTGGCCTTTCCTGAGGCACCAGAGCGGGTCCCTGAGGTCCCCGTCGTAAGTCGAGAGCACCTGCCGCAACTCGAGAAAATCCAGGAGGTTCTCCCCTCCAGGCGAGATGAGGCCCATTTCCGCTGAGGCGTCTCGAGGCTAATCACACCTAACCTCTGGAACTTCCAAAGGGTCCTTCACACCCTTGCTGCAACTCAAGAAGTTCCCCGACATACCCGTCTCCACTCGAGAGGAAGCACGAGAGTCCCGCCCACATCCAGAGGAGCCCCGTTTCCGCCTCCTAGCTCGAGAGGAGGGATCCTTTCCCTGCGTGCTCTGGAAAGAATTCCCGGCGTTCCCGTCGCATCTCAAGAGGAGGCGCTCTCCACAGGAAAGGCGAGAGGAACTCCAGGGTCGTGCCACCATTCCCAGAGTCCCCCAGATGTCTCAGTCCATTCCAGGGAAACCTGTTTTCCCTGCACTGCCTCGACTTTCAAGCCGAGGATCGACATCGACACACACCACGGTGGCACGTGGAACAGCCCTTAGGGAAAGCCTCGAGGGAAAGGCACAGATTCCTTGACCCATGCGAAGAGAAGCGTGACACTGCTGCTACAGCTCGGGAGGAAAGCGTACGTGCATGCGCCCCACTCGGGACGAGGACACACTCCCCTGGGGAGACTCCAGAAGTACCCCAAGATCCATTTCAGCACTGGAGAGGAATCCTCAGGTTCCGGCACCGACTCCACACAAGGTCTTAGGCCCCGGTATCGAAGGGAGAGGAATCCCGAGAGGCCCCCGAGCAACTCGCATGGGTACTGGCCTTTCCTGGGGCCACCAGAGCGGGTCCCTGTGTTCCCCGTCCTAAGTCCAGAGCACCTGCCGCAACTTGAGAAAATCCAGGAGGTTCTCCCGTTCCAGGCGAGATGAGGCCCATTTCCGCTGAGCTGTTTCAAGGCTAATCACACCTAACCTCTGGAACTTACAAAGGGTCCTTCACACCCTTGCCTGCAACTCAAGAAGTTCCCCGACATACCCGTCTCCACTCGAGAGGAAGCACTGAGCGTCCCGCCCACATCCAGAGGAGCCCGTTACCGCCTCCTAGCTCGAGAGGAGGGATCCTTTCCCTGCAGGGTCGGGAAAGAATTCCTGGCGTTCCCGTGGCATCTCAAGAGGCAGCGCTCTCCACATGAAAGGCGAGAGGGAATCCAGGGTCGTGGCCACCATTCCCAGAGTCCCCCAGATGTCTCAGTCCATTCCAGGGAAACCTGTTTTCCCTGCACTGCCTGGACGTTCAAGCCGAGGATCGACTCACACCACGGTGGCACGTGGGACAGCCCTGTGGGAAAGCCTCGTGGGAAAGCCTCGTGGGAAAGCCTCGAGGGAAAACCTCGAGGGAAAGCCACAGATCCCTTGATCCACGCGAAGGGAAGCGTGACAGTGCTGCTACAGCTCGGGAGGAAAGCGCACGTGCACGCCCCCACTCGAGACGAGGACTGACTCCCCTGGGGAGACTCCAGAAGTACCCCAGGATCCATGTCAGCACTGGAGAGGAATCCTCAGGTTCCGGCACCGACTCCACACAAGGTCTTAGACCCCGGCATCGTAGGGAGAGGAATCCCGAGAGGCCCCAGAGCAACGCACATGGGGACTGGCCTTTCCTGAGGCCACCAGAGCGGGTCCCTGAGGTCCCCATCGTAAGTCGAGAGCACCTGCCGCAACTCCAGAAAATCCAGGAGGTTCTCCCCTCCAGGCGAGATGAGGCCCATTTCCGCTGAGGCAACTAGGGTGTAATCACACTTAAACTCTGGAACTTCCAAAGGGTCCTTCACACCCTTGCTGCAAATCAAGAAGTTCCCCGACATACCCGTCTCCACTCTAGAGGAATCGGAGAGTCGCATCCATATCCAGAGTGGCCCCGTTTCCGCCTGCTAGCTCGAGAGGAGGGATCCTTTCCCTGCGTGGTCGAGAAAGAATTCCTAGCGTTCCCGTCGCATCTCAAGAGGAGGCGCTCTCCACAGGAAAGGCGAGAAGAACTCCAGGATCAGGCCCCATTCCCAGAGTCCCCCAGATGTCTCAGTCCATTCCAGGGAAACCTGTTTTCCCAGCACTGCCTCGACTGTCAAGCCGAGGATCGACTCACTCCACGGTGGCACGTGGGACAGCCCTGTGGGAAAGCCTCGTGGGAAAGCCTCGTGGGAAAGCCTCCAGGGAAAGCCCCTGATCCCTAGATCCACGCGAATGGAAGCGTGACACTGCTGCTACAGCTCGGGAGGAAAGCGCACGTGCATGCCCCCACTCGAGACGAGGACTGATTCCCCTGGGGAGACTCCAGAAGTACGCCAATATCCATGTCTGCACTGGAGAGAAATCCTCAGGTTCCGGCACCGACTCCACACAAGGTCTTAGGCCCTGGCATCGATGGGAGAGGAATCCCGAGAGGCCCCTGAGAAACTCGCATGGGGACTGGCCTTTCCTGAGGAAACCAGTGCGGGTCCCTGAGGTCCCCGTCGTAAGTCGAGAGCACCTGCCGCAACTCGAGAAAATCCAGGAGGTTCTCCCCTCCAGGCGAGGTGAGGCCCATTTCCCCTGAGGCGTCTCGAGGCTATTAACACCTAACCTCTGGAACTTTCAAAGGGTCCTTCACACCCTTGCTGCAACTCAAGAAGTTCCCCGACATACCCGTCTCCACTCGAGAGGAAGCACGAGAGTCCCGCCCACATCCAGAGGAGCCCCGTTTCCGCCTCCTAGCTCGAGAGGAGGGATCCTTTCCCTGCGTGCTCTGGAAAGAATTCCCGGCGTTCCTGTCCCATCTCAAGAAGAGGCGCTCTCCACAGGAAAGGGAGAGGAACTCCAGGGTCCTGCCACCATTCCCAGCAGTCCCCCAGATGTCTCCGTCCATTCCAGGGAAACCTGTTTTCCCTGCACTGCGTCGACTTTCAAGCCGAGGATCGACTCACACCACGGTGGCATGTGGGACCGCCCTGTGGGAAAGCCTCGTGGGAAAGCCTCGTGGGAAAGCCTCGAGGGAAAGCCACAGATCCCTTGATCCACGCGAATGGAAGCGCGACACTGCTGGCTACAGCTCGAGAGGAAAGCACACGTGCATGCCCCCACTCGAGTCGAGGACTGACTCCAATGGGGAGACTCCAGAAGTACCCCAAGATCCACGTAAGCACTGGAGAGGAATCCTCAGGTACCGGCACCCACTCCACACAATATCTTAGGCCCCAGCTTCGACGGGAGAGGAATCCCGAGAGGTCCCCTGGCAACTCGCATAGGGACTGGCCTTTCCTGAGGCCACCAGAGCGGGTCCCTGGGGTCCCCGTCGTAAGTCGAGAGCACCTGCTGCAACTGGAGAACATTCAGGACGTTCTCCCCTCCAGGCGATATGAGGACCATTTCCGCTGAGGTGTCTCGAGGCTAATCACACCTAACCTCTGGAATTTCCAAAGGGTCCTTCACACCCTTGCTGCAACTCAAGAAGTTCCCGGACATACCCGTCTCCACTCGAGAGGAAACACGAAGTCCCACACACATCGACAGTAGCCCCGTTTCCGCCTCCTACCTCGAGAGGAGGGATCCTTTCCCTGCGTGGTCGGGAAAGAATTCCCGGCGTTTCCGTGGCATCTCAAGAGGAGGCGCTCTCCAGAGGAAAGGTGAGACGAACTCCAGGGTCTTGCCACCATTCCCAGAGTCCACCAGATGTCTCCGTCCATTCCAGGGAAACCTCTTTTCCCTGCACTGCCTCGACTTTCAAGCCGAGGATCGACTCACACCACGGTGACACGAGGGACAGCCCTGTGGGAAAGCCTCGTGGGAAAGCCTCGTGGGAAAGCCTCGTTGGAAAGCCTCAGGGAAATCTACAGATCCCTTGATCCATGCGAATGGAAGCGCGACACTGCTGCTACAGCTCGGGAGGAAAGCGAACGTGCATGCCCCCACTCGAGACGAGGACTGACTCCCCTGGGGAGACTCCAGAAATATCCCAAGATTCATGTCAGCACTGGAGAGGAATCCTCACGTTCCGGCAATGACTCCACACAAGGTCTTAGGCCCCAGCATCGACGGGAGAGGAATCCCGACAGGCGCCCGAGCAACTCGCATGAGGACTGGCCTTTCCTGAGGCCACCAGAGCGGGTCCCTGAGGTCCCCGTCGTAAGTCGAGAGCACCTGCCGCAACTCGAGAACATCCAGGAGGTTCTCCCCTGCAGGCGAGATGAGGCCAATTTCTGCTGAGGCGTCTCGAGGCTAATCACACCTAAACTCTGGAACTTACAAAGGGTCCTTCACACCCTTGCTGCAACTCAAGAAGTTCCCCGACATACCCGTCTCCACTCGAGAGGAAGCACAAGAGTCCCGCCCACATACAGAGGAGCCCCGTTTCCATCTCCTAGCTCGATAGGAGGGATCCTTTCCCTGCGTGCTCGGGAAAGAATTCCAGGCGTTCCCGTCGCATCTCAAGAGCAGGCGCTCTCCACAGGAAAGGCGAGAGGAACTCCAGGGTCGTGCCACCATTCCCAGAGTCCCCCAGATGTCTCAGTCCATTCCAGGGAAACCTGTTTTCCCTACACTGCCTTGACTTTCAAGCCGAGGATCGACTCACACCACGGTGGCACGTGGGACAGCCCTGTGGGAAAGCCTCCTGGGAAAGCCTCGTGGGAAAGCCTCCTGGGAAAGCCTCGAGGGAAAGCCACAGATCCCTTGATCCACGCGAATGGAACCGCGACACTGCTGCTACAGCTCGGGAGGAAAGCGCATGTGCATGCCCCCACTCGAGACGAGGACTGATTCCCCTGGGGAGACTCCAGAAGTACGCCAATATCCATGTCTGCACTGGAGAGGAATCCTCAGCTTCCGGCACCGACTCCACACAAGGTCTTAGGCCCTGGCATCGATGGGAGAGGAATCCCGAGAGGCCCCCGAGCAACTCGCATGGGGACTGGCCTTTCCTGAGGAAACCAGAGCGGGTCCCTGAGGTCCCCGTCGTAAGTCAAGAGCACCTGCCGCAACTCGAGAAAATCCAGGAGGTTCTCCCCTCCAGGCGAGATGAGGCCGATTTCTCCTGAGGCGTCTCGAGGCTATTAACACCTAACCTCTGGAACTTCCAAAGGGTCCTTCACACCCTTGCTGCAACTCAAGAAGTTCCCCGACATACCCGTCTCCACTCGAGAGGAAGCACGAGAGTACCGCCCACATCCAGAAGAGCCCCGTTTCCGCCTCCTAGCTCGGAGAGGAGGTATCCATTTCCATGTCGTGGTCGGCAAAGAATTCCCGGCGTTCCCGTCGCATCTCAAGAGGAGGCGCTCTCCACAGGAAAGGCGAGAGGAACTCCAGCGTCGTGCCACCATTTCCAGAGTCCCCAAGATGTCTCAGTCCATTCCAGGGAAAACCTGTTTTCCCTGCACTGCCTCGACTTTCAAGCCGAGGATCGACATCGACACCACACGGCACGGTGGCAGCCGTGGGAACAGCCCTTTGGGAAAGCCTCGAGGGAAAGGCACAGATTCCTTGACCCATGCGAAGAGAAGCGTGACACTGCTGCTACAGCTCGGGAGGAAAGCGTACGTGCATGGCGCCCACTCGGAGCGAGGACACACTCCCCTGGGGAGACTCCAGAAGTACCCCAAGATCCATTTCAGCACTGGAGAGGAATCCTCAGGTTCCGGCACCGACTCCACACAAGGTCTTAGGCCCCAGTATCGAAGGGAGAGGAATCCCGAGAGGCCCCCGAGCAACTCGCATGGGTACTGGCCTTTCCTGAGGCCACCAGAGCGGGTCCCTGTGTTCCCCGTCGTAAGTCCAGAGCACCTGCCGCAACTTGAGAAAATCCAGGAGGTTCTCCGTTCCAGGCGAGATGAGGCCCATTTCCGCTGAGCTGTTTCAAGGCTAATCACACCTAACCTCTGGAACTTACAAAGGGTCCTTCACACCCTTGCCTGCAACTCAAGAAGTTCCCGGACATACCCGTCTCCACTCGAGAGGAAGCACGAGCGTCCCGCCCACATCCAGAGGAGCCCCGTTACCGCCTCCTAGCTCGAGAGGAGGTGATCCTTTCCCTGCAGGGTCGGGAAAGAATTCCTGGCGTTCCCGTGGCATCTCAAGAGGCAGGCGCTCTCCACATGGAAAGGCGAGAGGGAACTCCAAGGGTCGTGGCCACCATTCCCAGAGTCCCCCAGATGTCTCAGTCCATTCCAGGGAAACCTGTTTTCCCTGCACTGCCTGGACGTTCAAGCCGAGGATCGACTCACACCACGGTGGCACGTGGGACAGCCCTGTGGGAAAGCCTCGTGGGAAAGCCTCGTGGTAAAGCCTCGAGGGAAAACCTCGAGGGAAAGCCACAGATCCCTTGATCCACGCGAAGGGAAGCGTGACAGCTGCTGCTACAGCTCGGGAGGAAAGCGCACGTGCATGCCCCCACTCGAGACGAGGACTGACTCCCCTGGGGAGACTCCAGAAGTACCCAAGATCCATGTCAGCACTGGAGAGGAATCCTCAGGTTCCGGCACCGACTCCACACAAGGTCTTAGGCCCCGGCATCGATCGGGAGAGGAATCCCGAGAGGCCCCAGAGCAACTCGCACATGGGGACTGGCCTTTCCTGAGGCCACCAGAGCGGGTCCCTGAGGTCCCGATCGTAAGTCGAGAGCACCTGCCGCAACTCCGAGAAAATCCAGGAGGTTCTCCCCTCCAGGCGAGATGAGGCCCATTTCCGCTGAGGCGACTCGAGGCTAATCACACCTTAAACTCTGGAACTTCCAAAGGGTCCTTCACACCCTTGCTGCAACTCAAGAAGTTCCCCGACATACCCGTCTCCACTCTAGAGGAAGCACGAGAGTCCGCATCCATATCCAGAGTGGCCCCGTTTCCGCCTGCTAGCTCGAGAGGAGGGATCCTTTCCCTGTGTGGTCGAGAAAGAATTCCTAGCGTTCCCGTCGCATCTCAAGAGGAGGCGCTCTCCACAGGAAAGGCGAGAAGAACTCCAGGATCAGGCCCCATTCCCAGAGTCCCCCAGATGTCTCAGTCCATTCCAGGGAAACCTGTTTTCCCAGCACTGCCTCGACTGTCAAGCCGAGGATCGACTCACTCCACGGTGGCACGTGGGACAGCCCTGTGGGAAAGCCTCGTGGGAAAGCCTCGTGGGAAAGCCTCCGAGGGAAAGCCACTGATCCCTAGATCCACGCGAATGGAAGCGTGACACTGCTGCTACAGATCTGGAGGAAAGCGCACGTGCATGCCCCCACTCGAGACGAGGACTGATTCCCCTGGGGAGACTCCAGAAGTACGCCAATATCCATGTCTGCACTGGAGAGGAAATCCTCAGGTTCCGGCACCGACTCCACACAAGGTCTTAGGCCCTGGCATCGATGGGAGAGGAATCCCGAGAGGCCCCCGAGCAACTCGCATGGGGACTGGCCTTTCCTGAGGAAACCAGAGCGGGTCCCTGAGGTCCCCGTCGTAAGTCAAGAGCACCTGCCGCAACTCGAGAAAATCCAGGAGGTTCTCCCCTCCAGGCGAGCATGAGGCCCATTTCCGCTGAGGTATCTCGAGGCTAATCACACCTTAACCTCTGGAACTTCCAAAGGGTCCTTCACACCCTTGCTGCAACTCAAGAAGTTCCCCGACATACCCGTCTCCACTCGAGAGGAAGCACGAGAGTCCCGCCCACATCCAGAGGCGCCCCGTTTCCGCCTCCTAGCTCGAGAGGAGGGATCCTTTCCCTGCGTGCTCTGGAAAGAATTCCCGGCGTTCCCGTCCCATCTCAAGAGGAGGCGCTCTCCACAGGAAAGGGAGAGGAACTCCAGGGTCCTGCCACCATTCCCAGAGTCCCCCAGATGTCTCAGTCCATTCCAGGGAAACCTGTATTCCCTGCACTGCCTCGACTTTCAAGTCGAGGATCGACTCACACCACAGTGGCACGTGGTACAGCCCTGTGGGAAAGCCTCGTGGTAAAGCCTCGAGGGAAAGCCACAGATCCCTTGATCCATGCGAAGGGAAGCGGGACACTGCTGCTACAGCTCCGGAGGAAAGCGCACGTGCATGGCCCCACTCGAGACGAGTACTGACACCCCTGGGGTGACTCCAGAAGTACCCCAAGATCCATGTCAGAAGTGGAGAGGAATCCTCAGGTTCCGGCACCGACTCCAACCAAGGTCTTAGGCCCCTGCATCGACGGGAGAGGAATCCCGAGAGGCCCCAGAGCAACTCGCATGGGGACTGGCCTTTCCTGAGGCCACCAGAGCAGGTCCCTGAGGTCCCCATCGTAAGTCGAGAGCACCTGCCGCAACTCCAGAAAATCCAGGAGGTTCTCCCCTCCAGGTGAGATGAGGCCCATTTCCGCTGAGGCAACTAGGGGGTAATCACACTTAAACTCTGGAACTTCCAAAGGGTCCTTCACACCCTTGCTGCAACTCAAGAAGTTCCCCGACATACCCGTCTCCACTCTAGCAGGAATCGGAGAGTCCCGTCCATATCCAGAGTGGCCCCGTTTCCGCCTGCTAGCTCGAGAGGAGGGATCCTTTCCCTGCGTGGTCGAGAAAGAATTCCTAGCGTTCCCGTCGCATTTCAAGAGGAGGCGCTCTCCACAGGAAAGGCGAAAAGAACTCCAGGATCAGGCCCCATTCCCAGAGTCCCCCAGATGTCTCAGTCCATTCCAGGGAAACCTATTTTCCCAGCACTGCCTCGACTGTCAAGCCGAGGATCGACTCACTCCACAGTGGCACGTGGGACAGCCCTGTGGGAAAGACTCGTGGGAAAGCCTCCTGGGAAAGCCTCGAGGGAAAGCCCCTGATCCCTAGATCCACGCGAAGGGAAGCGTGACACTGCTGCTACAGCTCTGGAGGAAAGCGCACGTGCATGCCCCTACTCGAGACGAGGACTGATTCCCCTGGGGAGACTCCAGAAGTACGCCAATATCCATGTCTGCACTGGAGAGGAATCCTCAGCTTCCGGCACCGACTCCACACAAGGTCTTAGGCCCTGGCATCGATGGGAGAGGAATCCCGAGAGGCCCCCGAGCAACTCGCATGGGGACTGGCCTTTCCTGAGGAAACCAGAGCGGGTCCCTGAGGTCCCCGTCGTAAGTCAAGAGCACCTGCCGCAACTCGAGAAAATCCAGGAGGTTCTCCCCTCCAGGCGAGATGAGGCCCATTTCCACTGAGGCGTCTCGAGGCTATTAACACCTAACCTCTGGAACTTCCAAAGGGTCCTTCACACCCTTGCTGCAACTCAAGAAGTTCCCCGACATACCCAACTCCACTCGAGAGGAAGCACGAGAGTCCCGCCCACATCCAGAGGAGCCCCGTTTCCGCCTCCTAGCTCGAGAGGAGGGATCCTTTCCCTGCGTGCTCTGGAAAGAATTCCCGGCGTTCCCGTCCCATCTCAAGAGGAGGCGCTCTCCACAGGAAAGGGAGAGGAACTCCAGGGTCCTGCCACCATTCCCACAGTCCCCCAGATGTCTCCGTCCATTCCAGGGAAACCTGTTTTCCCTGCACTGCGTCGACTTTCAAGCCGAGGATCGACTCACACCACGGTGGCACGTGGGACCGCCCTGTGGGAAAGCCTCGTGGGAAAGCCTCGTGGGAAGCCTCGAGGGAAAGCCACAGATCCCTTGATCCACGCGAATGGAAGTGTGACACTGCTGCTACAGCTCGAGAGGAAAACGCACGTGCATGCCCCCACTCGAGTCGAGGACTGACTCCAATGGGGAGACTCCAGAAGTACCCCAAGATCCACGTAAGCACTGGAGAGGAATCCTCAGGTACCGGCACCCACTCCGCACAATATCTTAGGCCCCAGCTTCGACGGGAGAGGAATCCCGAGAGGTCCCCTGGCAACTCCCATAGGGACTGGCCTTTCCTGAGGCCACCAGAGCGGGTCCCTGAGGTCCCCGTCGTAAGTCGAGAGCACCTGCTGCAACTCGAGAACATTCAGGATGTTCTCCCGTCCAGGCGAGATGCGGACCATTTCCGCTGAGGTGTCTCGAGGCTAATCACACCTAACCTCTGGAATTTCCAAAGGGTCCTTCACACCCTTGCTGCAACTCAAGAAGTTCCCCGACATACCCGTCTCCACTCGAGAGGAAGCACGAAGCCCCACCCACATCGACAGTAGCCCCGTTTCCGCCTCCTACCTCGAGAGGAGGGATCCTTTCCCTGCGTGCTCGGGAAAGAATTCCCGGCGTTTCCGTGGCATCTCAAGAGGAGGCGCTCTCCACAGGAAAGGTGAGACGAACTCCAGGGTCGTGCCACCATTCCCAGAGTTCCCCAGATGTCTGTGTCCATTCCAGGGAAACCTCTTTTCCCTGCACTGCCTCGACTTTCAAGCCGAGGATCGACTCACACCACGGTGACACGAGGGACAGCCCTGTGGGAAAGCCTCGTGGGAAAGCCTCGTGGGAAAGCCTCGATGGAAAGCACCTGATCCCTAAATCCACGTGAAGGGAAGCGTGACACTGCTGCTACAGCTCTGGAGGAAAGCGCACGTGCATGCCCCCACTCGAGACGAGGACTGATTCCCCTGGGGAGACTCCAGAAGTACGCCAATATCCATGTCTGCACTGGAGAGGAATCCTCAGCTTCCGGCACCGACTCCACACAAGGTCTTAGGCCCTGGCATCGATGGGAGAGGAATCCCGACAGGCGCCCGAGCAACTCGCATGAGGACTGGCCTTTCCTGAGGCCACCAGAGCGGGTCCCTGAGGTCCCCGTCGTAAGTCGAGAGCACCTGCCGCAACTCGAGAACATCCAGGAGGTTCTCCCCTGCAGGCGAGATGAGGCCAATTTCTGCTGAGGCGTCTCGAGGCTAATCACACCTAAACTCTGGAACTTACCAAAGGGTCCTTCACACCCTTGCTGCAACTCAAGAAGTTCCCCGACATACCCGTCTCCACTCGAGAGGAAGCACAAGAGTCCCGCCCACATACAGAGGAGCCCCGTTTCCATCTCCTAGCTCGATAGGAGGGATCCTTTCCCTGCGTGCTCGGGAAAGAATTCCAGGCGTTCCCGTCGCATCTCAAGAGCAGGCGCTCTCCACAGGAAAGGCGAGAGGAACTCCAGGGTCGTGCCACCATTCCCAGAGTCCCCCAGATGTCTCAGTCCATTCCAGGGAAACCTGTTTTCCCTGCACTGCCTCGACTTTCAAGCCGAGGATCGACTCACACCACGGTGGCACGTGGGACAGCCCTGTGGGAAAGCCTCCTGGGAAAGCCTCGTGGGAAAGCCTCCTGGGAAAGCCTCGAGGGAAAGCCACAGATCCCTTGATCCACGCGAATGGAAGCGCGACACTGCTGCTACAGCTCGGGAGGAAAGCGCATGTGCATGCCCCACTCGAGACGAGGACTGATTCCCCTGGGGAGACTCCAGAAGTACGCCAATATCCATGTCTGCACTGGAGAGGAATCCTCAGCTTCCGGCACCGACTCCACACAAGGTCTTAGGCCCTGGCATCGATGGGAGAGGAATCCCGAGAGGCCCCGAGCAACTCGCATGGGGACTGGCCTTTCCTGAGGAAACCAGAGCGGGTCCCTGAGGTCCCCGTCGTAAGTCAAGAGCACCTGCCGCAACTCGAGAAAATCCAGGAGGTTCTCCCCTCCAGGCGAGATGAGGCCCGATTTCTCGCTGAGGCGTCTCGAGGCTATTAACACCTAACCTCTGGAACTTCCAAAGGGTCCTTCACACCCTTGCTGCAACTCAAGAAGTTCCCCGACATACCCGTCTCCACTCGAGAGGAAGCACGAGAGTCCCGCCCACATCCAGAGGAGCCCCGTTTCCGCCTCCTAGCTCGAGAGGAGGGATCCTTTCCCTGCGTGCTCTGGAAAGAATTCCCGGCGTTCCCGTCGCATCTCAAGAGGAGGCGCTCTCCACAGGAAAGGCGAGAGGAACTCCAGGGTCCGTGCCACCATTCCCAGAGTCCCCCAGATGTCTCAGTCCATTCCAGGGAAACCTGTATTCCCTGCACTGCCTCGACTTTCAAGTCGAGGATCGACTCACACCACAGGTGGCACGTGGTACAGCCCTGTGGGAAAGCCTCGTGGTGAAAGCCTCGAGGGAAAGCCACAGATCCCTTGATCCATGCGAAGGGAAGCGGGACACTGCTGCTACAGCTCCGGAGGAAAGCGCACGTGCATGGCCCCACTCGAGACGAGTACTGACTCCCCTGGGGAGACTCCAGAAGTACCCCAAGATCCATGTCAGAAGTGGAGAGGAATCCTCAGGTTCCGGCACCGACTCCACACCAAGGTCTTAGGCCCCTGCATCGACGGGAGAGGAATCCCGAGAGGCCCCAGAGCAACTCGCATGGGGACTGGCCTTTCCTGAGGCCACCAGAGCAGGTCCCTGAGGTCCCCATCGTAAGTCGAGAGCACCTGCCGCAACTCCAGAAAATCCAGGAGGTTCTCCCCTCCAGGTGAGATGAGGCCCATTTCCGCTGAGGCAACTAGGGGGTAATCACACTTAAACTCTGGAACTTCCAAAGGGTCCTTCACACCCTTGCTGCAACTCAAGAAGTTCCCCGACATACCCGTCTCCACTCTAGAGGAATCGGAGAGTCCCGTCCATATCCAGAGTGGCCCCGTTTCCGCCTGCTAGCTCGAGAGGAGGGATCCTTTCCCTGCGTGGTCGAGAAAGAATTCCTAGCGTTCCCGTCGCATTCTCAAGAGGAGGCGCTCTCCACAGGAAAGGCGAAAAGAACTCCAGGATCAGGCCCCATTCCCAGAGTCCCCCAGATGTCTCAGTCCATTCCAGGGAAACCTATTTTCCCAGCACTGCCTCGACTGTCAAGCCGAGGATCGACTCACTCCACAGTGGCACGTGGGACAGCCCTGTGGGAAAGACCTCGTGGGAAAGCCTCGTGGGAAAGCCTCGAGGGAAAGCCCCTGATCCCTAGATCCACGCGAAGGGAAGCGTGACACTGCTGCTACAGCTCTGGAGGAAAGCGCACGTGCATGCCCCCACTCGAGACGAGGACTGATTCCCCTGGGGAGACTCCAGAAGTACGCCAATATCCATGTCTGCACTGGAGAGGAATCCTCAGCTTCCGGCACCGACTCCACACAAGGTCTTAGGCCCTGGCATCGATGGGAGAGGAATCCCGAGAGGCCCCCGAGCAACTCGCATGGGGACTGGCCTTTCCTGAGGAACCAGAGCGGGTCCCTGAGGTCCCCGTCGTAAGTCAAGAGCACCTGCCGCAACTCGAGAAAATCCAGGAGGTTCTCCCCTCCAGGCGAGATGAGGCCCATTTCCACTGAGGCGTCTCGAGGCTATTACACACCTAACCTCTGGAACTTCCAAAGGGTCCTTCACACCCTTGCTGCAACTCAAGAAGTTCCCCGACATACCCGTCTCCACTCGAGAGGAAGCACGAGAGTCCCGCCCACATCCAGAGGAGCCCCGTTTCCGCCTCCTAGCTCGAGAGGAGGGATCCTTTCCCTGCGTGCTCTGGAAAGAATTCCCGGCGTTCCCGTCCCATCTCAAGAGGAGGCGCTCTCCACAGGAAAGGCGAGAGGAACTCCAGGGTCCGTGCCACCATTCCCAGAGTCCCCCAGATGTCTCCAGTCCATTCCAGGGAAACCTGTTTTCCCTGCACTGCCGTCGACTTTCAAGCCGAGGATCGACTCACACCACGGTGGCACGTGGGACCAGCCCTGTGGGAAAGCCTCGTGGGAAAGCCTCGTGGGAAGCCTCGAGGGAAAGCCACAGATCCCTTGATCCACGCGAATGGAAGCGTGACACTGCTGCTACAGCTCGAGAGGAAAGCGCACGTGCATGCCCCCACTCGAGACGAGGACTGACTCCCAATGGGGAGACTCCAGAAGTACCCCAAGATCCATGTCAGCACTGGAGAGGAATCCTCAGGTTACCGGCACCCGACTCCACACAATATCTTAGGCCCCAGCTTCGACGGGAGAGGAATCCCGAGAGGTCCCCTGGCAACTCGCCATAGGGACTGGCCTTTCCTGAGGCCACCAGAGCGGGTCCCTGAGGTCCCCGTCGTAAGTCGAGAGCACCTGCCTGCAACTCGAGAACATTCCAGGACGTTCTCCCGTCCAGGCGAGATGCGGCCCATTTCCGCTGAGGTGTCTCGAGGCTAATCACACCTAACCTCTGGAATTTCCAAAGGGTCCTTCACACCCTTGCTGCAACTCAAGAAGTTCCCCGACATACCCGTCTCCACTCGAGAGGAAGCACGAAGTCCCACCCACATCGACAGTAGCCCCGTTTCCGCCTCCTACCTCGAGAGGAGGGATCCTTTCCCTGCGTGCTCGGGAAAGAATTCCCGGCGTTTCCGTCGGCATCTCAAGAGGAGGCGCTCTCCACAGGAAAGGTGAGACGAACTCCAGGGTCGTGCCACCATTCCCAGAGTTCCCCAGATGTCTCAGTCCATTCCAGGGAAACCTCTTTTCCCTGCACTGCCTCGACTTTCAAGCCGAGGATCGACTCACACCACGGTGACACGAGGGACAGCCCTGTGGGAAAGCCTCGTGGGAAAGCCTCGTGGGAAAGCCTCGAGGAAAGCACCATGATCCCTTAATCCACGCGAAGGGAAGCGTGACACTGCTGCTACAGCTCTGGGAGGAAAGCGCACGTGCATGCCCCCACTCGAGACGAGGACTGATTCCCCTGGGGAGACTCCAGAAGTACCCAAGATCCATGTCTGCACTGGAGAGGAATCCTCAGGTTCCGGCACCGACTCCACACAAGGTCTTAGGCCCCGGCATCGACGGGAGAGGAATCCCGACAGGCGCCCGAGCAACTCGCATGAGGACTGGCCTTTCCTGAGGCCACCAGAGCGGGTCCCTGAGGTCCCCGTCGTAAGTCGAGAGCACCTGCCGCAACTCGAGAACATCCAGGAGGTTCTCCCCTGCCAGGCGAGATGAGGCCCATTTCCGCTGAGGCGTCTCGAGGCTAATCACACCTAAACTCTGGAAACTTCCAAAGGGTCCTTCACACCCTTGCTGCAACTCAAGAAGTTCCCCGACATACCCGTCTCCACTCGAGAGGAAGCACGAGAGTCCCGCCCACATACCAGAGGAGCCCCGTTTCCACCTCCTAGCTCGAGAGGAGGGATACTTTCCCTGCTGTGTCAGGAAAGAATTCCCGGCGTTCCCGTCGCATCTCAAGAGCAGGCGCTCTCCACAGGAAAGGCGAGAGGAACTCCAGGGTCGTGCCACCATTCCCAGAGTCCCCCAGATGTCTCAGTCCATTCCAGGGAAACCTGTTTTCCCTGCACTGCCTCGACTTTCAAGCCGAGGATCGACTCACACCACGGTGGCACGTGGGACAGCCCTGTGGGAAAGCCTCGTGGGAAAGCCTGCTGGAAACCTCGAGGAAAGCCACAGATTCCTTGATCCACGCGAAGGGAACGCATGACACTGCTGCTACAGCTCGGGAGGAAAGCGCACGTGCATGCCCCACTCGAGACGAGGACTGACTCCCTGGTGGAGACTCCAGAAGTACCCCAAGATCCATGTCAGCACTGGAGAGGAATCCTCAGGTTCCGGCACCGACTCCACACAAGGTCTTAGGCCCCGGCATCGACGGGAGAGGAATCCCGAGAGGCCCCGAGCAACTCGCAATGGGGACTGGCCTTTCCTGAGGCCTACCAGAGCGGGTCCCTGAGGTCCCCGTCGTAAGTCGAGAGCACCTGCCGCAACTCGAGAAAATCCAGGAGGTTCTCCCCTCCAGGCGAGATGAGGCCCATTTCCGCTGAGGCGTCTCGAGGCTAATCACACCTAACCTCTGGAACTTCCAAAGGGTCCTTCACACCCTTGCTGCAACTCAAGAAGTTCCCCGACATACCCGTCTCAACTCGAGAGGAAGCACGAGAGTCCGACCACATCCAGAGGAGCCCCGTTTCCGCCATCGCTAGCTCGAGAGGAGGGATCCTTTCCCTGTCGTGGTCGGAAAGAATTCCCGGCGTTCCCGTCGCATCTCAAGAGGAGGCGCTCTCCACAGGAAAGCGAGAGGAACTCCAGGTCGTGCCACCATTCCAGAGTCCCCCAGATGTCTCCAGTCCATTCCAGGGAAACCTGTTTTCCCTGCACTGCCTCGACTTTCAAGCCGAGGATCGACTCACACCACGTGGCACGTGGGAACAGCCCTGTGGGAAAGCCTCGTGGGAAAGCCTCTGGAAGCTGAGGAAAGCCACAGATCCCTTGATCCACGCGAAGGAAGCGTGACACTGCTGCTACAGCTCGGGAGGAAAGCGCACGTGCATGCCCCCACTCCGAGACGAGGACTGACTCCCTGGGGAGACTCCAGAAGTACCCCAAGATTCCATGTCAGACTGGAGAGGAATCCTCAGGTTCCGGCAACCTGACTCCACACAAGGTCTTAGGCCCCGGCATCGACGGGAGAGGAATCCCGAGAAGGCCCCCGAGCAACTCGCAATGGGACTGGCCTTTCCTGAGGCCACCAGAGGGGTCCCTGGGTCCCCCGTCGCTAAGTCGAGAGCACCTGCCGCAACTCTGAGAAAATCCAGGAGGTTCTCCCCTCCAGGCGAGATGAGGCCCATTTCCGCTGAGGCGTATCTCGAGGCTAATCACACCTAACCTCTGGAACTTCCAAAGGGTCCTTCACACCCTTGCTGCAACTCAAGAAGTTCCCCGACATACCCGTCTCCACTCGAGAGGAAGCACGAGAAGTCCCGCCCACATCCATGAAGAGCCCCGTTTCCTTGCGCTCTAGCCTCGAGAGGAGGATCCTTTCATGTGTGGTCGGAAAGAAATTCCGGGCGTTCCCGGTCGCATCTCAAGGGAGGCGCTCCTCACAGGAAAGGCGAGAGGAAACTCCAGGGTCGTGCCACCATTCCAGAGTCCCCAAGATGTCTCAGTCATTTCCAGGGAAACCTGTTTTCCTGCACTGCCTCGACTTTCAAGCCGAGGACGACACGTCGCACAGCCCGGTGGCGAAGTGAACAGCCCCGCTTAGGGAAAGCCTCGAGGGACAAGGCACAGATCCTTGGACCCAGGCGAAGGAAGCGTGACACTGCTGCACACTCGGGAGGAAAGCGTACGTGCAGGCGCCCACTCGGGACGAGGACACTCCACACCTGGGAGACTCCAGAAGTACCCAAGATCCATTTCAGCACTGGAGAGGAATCCTCAGGTTCCGGCACGACTCCACACAAGGTCTTAGGCCCGGATCGAAGGAGAGGAATCCCGAGAGGCCCCGAGCAACGCGCATGGGACTGGCCTTTCCTGGGGCCACGAGGCGCGGTCCCTGTGTCCCCGTCTAAGTCAAGAGCACCTGCCGCAACTGAGAAAAATCCAGGAGGTTCTCTCGTCCAGGCGAGATGAGGCCCATTTCCGCTGAGGCGTTCAGGCTAATCACACCTAACCTCTGGAACTTCAAAGGGTCCTTCACACCGCTTGCTGCAACTCAAGAAGTTCCCGACATACACCGTCTCCACTCGAGAGCAAGCTACGAAGGTCCCGCGCCAACTTTCCAGAGGAGCACCGTTACCGCCTCTAGCTCGAGAGGAGGGATCCTTTCCGCTGCGTGGTCGGGAAAGGAATTCCGGCGTTCCCGTGCATCTCAAGAGGAGGCGCTCTCTCACAGAAAAGGCGAGAGGAATCAAGGGTCGTGGCCACCATTCCCAGAGTCGCCCCAGATGTCTCAGTCCATTCAGGGAGCTGTTTCCCTGCAGCTGCCTGGACGCCTTCCAAGGTCGTAGGATCGACTCCACACCGACGAGTGGCACGTGGGACAA
>NW_017217794.1:0-12303 GCF_001704415.2 Capra hircus | reverse complement strand
AAGCAGGCCTGAGGCAAGACTGCT
This sequence comes from Capra hircus, assembly GCF_001704415.2. Taxonomy (NCBI): domain Eukaryota; kingdom Metazoa; phylum Chordata; class Mammalia; order Artiodactyla; family Bovidae; genus Capra; species Capra hircus. Next base: position 12,279 of record NW_017217794.1, on the reverse strand, counting down.
GGAGGAGGCGCCTGCGCCCCCGCCTGATAGGCGAGTGCACAGCCAGCAGGGAAGCGAGCCTCCTCGGGAAGAGGAGGCAGCCCAGCCCCGTCAAGTTGAAAGCCCTGCTTGCACGGAGCTAAGTGCGCCTCCAGTACGGCAGAGCTCTAGCTCTGCTCAGAGCCCCGATCTGGCAGAGTTCCTGGCGCGAGGCTGCTCTGCCGGGGGCTAGCCTTGCCCAGACTTGCCTTGCTTTTAGGCTGCCTCTCCAGGAAGGAGCAGGCAGCAGGAGCCTGGGAGTCGCCACTGGCGCCTTTCTTGCCTCAGCTCCAATCCTGCCTTGCCTTTGCACTTAGGTCCCAGTCCTCCTTAAGGAGAGCTTAGGGGCTGGTGGGTTGCACACTGCCAAGGGCTCCAGCAGTGAGAATTCTGTCAGAGGGAAGGGAAGGGCAACTGCAGGGCTCCTCCAGCGGTTGCTTGGCCGCCCAGATTCAGCGCCACACGGAGAGCACCAGGCTCCCAGGGCCCCCTGGCTGGGGTTTTCAGCCCCGCACACACGGAGGCTGATTCCTTGGGTGCCCAGAAAGTGTATGACAGACGTAGGTTCCCTAGCACTCTCCTCCCCAGCAGAGACATGTGCAGGTGTTTGGGGCCTGATCCTGCGTGTCTGGGTTCCTGCCCACAGCCCCAACTCAGGGGAAGCAGCCCCTGAGGCAAGACCTGCTGGAGGAGCCCTGCGCCCCCGCCTGATAGGCGAGTGCACAGCCAGCAGGGAAGCGAGCCTCCTCGGGGGAAGAGGAGGCAGCAAGTCCCCGTCAAGCTGAAATCCCTGCTTACACGAAGCTAAGTGCGACTCCAGTACGGCAGATCTCTAGCTCTGTTCAGAGGCCCGATCTGGCAGAGTTCCTGGCACCAAGATGCTCTGCCATAGGCGAGCCTTGCGCAGACTTGCCTTGCTTTAAGGCTCCCTCCCAGGAAGGAGCAGGCTGTGTGAGGCTCGGAAACGCCACTGGCGCCTTCCTGGCTTCAGCTCTACCCCTGCCTTGCCTTTGCACTTAGGTCCCAAGCGTCCTTGAGGAGGGCTTAGGGGCTGGTGGGTTGCACACTGCCAAGGGCTCCAGCAGTGAAAGCTCTGTCAGAGGGAAGCGAAGGGCAACAGCAGGGCTCCTTCAGCGGTTCCTTGGCCGCCCAGACAAAGCTCCGCACGGAGAGCACCAGGTTCCAAGGGCCCCTGGCTGGGTTTTTGCATCCCCACACTCCCAGAGGCTGACTCCGTGGGTGCCTAGAAAGTGTGTGAGAGACGTAGGTTCCCTAGCACTCTCCTCCCCAGCAGCAGAGACATGTGCAGGTGGTTGGGGCCTTATCCTGCGTGTCTGGGTTCCCGCCCACAGCCTCAACTCAGGGGAAGCAGCCCCTGAGGCAAGACCTGCTGGAGGAGCCCTGCGCGCCCGCCTGATAGGCGAGAGCACAGCCAGCAGTGTAGCGAGCCTCCTCGGGAGAAGAGGAGGCAGCCGAGCCCAGTCAAGAGGAAAGCCCTGCTTGCACGGAGCTAAGTGGGCCTCCAGTACGGCAGAGCTCTAGCTCTGCTCAGAGCCCCGATCTGGCAGAGTTTCTGGCGCGAGGCTGCTCGCCGGGGCTCGCCTTGCCCAGACTTGCCTTGCTTTTAGGCTCCCTCCCCAGGAAGGAGCTGTCTGAGCGAGCCTGGGAGACGCCACTGGTGCCTTCCTTGCCTCAGCTCCAATCCTGCCTTGCCTTTGCACATAGGTGCCAGGCGTGGTTGGGGAGGGCTTAGGGGGTGGTGGGTTGCACACTGCCAAGGGCTTCAGCAGTGAGAGCTCTGTCAGAGGGAAGGGAAGGGCAACTGCAGGGCTCCTCCAGCGGTTTCTAGGCCGCCTAGAATCAGCGCCGCACCGAGAGCACCAGGCTCCCAGGGCCCCTGGCTGGGGTTTTCAGCCCCGCACACACGGAGGCTGATTCCTTGGGTGCCCAGAAAGTGTATGACAGACGTAGGTTCCCTAGCACTCTCCTCCCCAGCAGAGACATGTGCAGGTGTTTTGGGGCCTGATCCTGCGTGTCTGGGTTCCTGCCCACAGCCCCAACTCAGGGGAAGCAGCCCCTGAGGCAAGACCTGCTGGAGGAGCCCTGCGCCCCCGCCTGATAGGCGAGTGCACAGCCAGCAGGGAAGCGAGCCTCCTCGGGGGAAGAGGAGGCAGCCCAGCCCCGTCAAGTTGAAAGCCCTGCTTGCACGGAGCTAAGTGCGCCTCCAGTACGGCAGAGCTCTAGCTCTGCTCAGAGCCCCGATCTGGCAGAGTTCCTGGCGCGAGGCTGCTCTGCCGGGGGCTAGCCTTGCCCAGACTTGCCTTGCTTTTAGGCTGCCTCTCCAGGAAGGAGCAGGCAGCAGGAGCCTGGGAGTCGCGCCACTGGCGCCTTTCTTGCCTCAGCTCCAATCCTGCCTTGCCTTTGCACTTAGGTCCCAGTCCTCCTTAAGGAGAGCTTAGGGGCTGGTGGGTTGCACACTGCCAAGGGCTCCAGCAGTGAGAATTCTGTCAGAGGGAAGGGAAGGGCAACTGCAGGGCTCCTCCAGCGGTTGCTTGGCCGCCCAGATTCAGCGCCACACGGAGAGCACCAGGCTCCCAGGTCCCCTGGCTGGGGTTTTCAGCCCCGCACACACGGAGGCTGATTCCTTGGGTGCCCAGAAAGTGTATGACAGACGTAGGTTCCCTAGCACTCTCCTCCCCAGCAGAGACATGTGCAGGTGTTTGGGGCCTGATCCTGCGTGTCTGGGTTCCTGCCCACAGCCCCAACTCAGGGGAAGCAGCCCCTGAGGCAAGACCTGCTGGAGGAGCCCTGCGCCCCCCCTGATAGGCGAGTGCACAGCCAGCAGGGAAGCGAGCCTCCTCGGGGGAAGAGGAGGCAGCAAGTCCCCGTCAAGCTGAAATCCCTGCTTACACGAAGCTAAGTGCGACTCCAGTACGGCAGATCTCTAGCTCTGTTCAGAGGCCCGATCTGGCAGAGTTCCTGGCACCAAGATGCTCTGCCATAGGCGAGCCTTGCGCAGACTTGCCTTGCTTTAAGGCTCCCTCCCCAGGAAGGAGCAGGCTGTGTGAGGCTCGGAAACGCCACTGGCCTTCCTGGCTTCAGCTCTACCCTGCCTTGCCTTTGCACTTAGGTCCCAAGCGTCCTTGAGGAGGGCTTAGGGGCTGGTGGGTTGCACACTGCCAAGGGCTCCAGCAGTGAAAGCTCTGTCAGAGGGAAGCGAAGGGCAACAGCAGGGCTCCTTCAGCGGTTCCTTGGCCGCCAGACAAAGCTCCGCACGGAGAGCACCAGGTTCCAAGGGCCCCTGGCTGGGTTTTGCATCCCCACACTCCCAGAGGCTGACTCCGTGGGTGCCTAGAAAGTGTGTGAGAGACGTAGGTTCCCTAGCACTCTCCTCCCCAGCAGAGACATGTGCAGGTGGTTGGGGCCTTATCCTGCGTGTCTGGGTTCCCGCCCACAGCCTCAACTCAGGGGAAGCAGCCCCTGAGGCAAGACCTGCTGGAGGAGCCCTGCGCGCCCCGCCTGATAGGCGAGAGCACAGCCCAGCAGTGGTAGCGAGCCTCCTCGGGAGAAAGAGGAGGCAGCCGAGCCCAGTCAAGAGGAAAGCCCTGCTTGCACGGAGCTAAGTGGCCTCCCAGTACGGCAGAGCTCTAGCTCTGCTCAGAGCCCCGATCTGGCAGAGTTTCTGGCGCGAGGCTGCTCGGCCGGGGGCTCGCCTTGCCCAGACTTGCCTTGCTTTTAGGCTCCTCCCCAGGAAGGAGCTGTCTGAGCGAGCCTGGGAGACGCCACTGGTGCCTTCCTTGCCTCAGCTCCAATCCTGCCTTGCCTTTGCACATAGGTGCCAGGCGTCGTTGGGGAGGGCTTAGGGGGTGGTGGGTTGCACACTGCCAAGGGCTTCAGCAGTGAGAGCTCTGTCAGAGGGAAGGGAAGGGCAACTGCAGGGCTCCTCCAGCGGTTTCTAGGCCGCCTAGAATCAGCGCCGCACCGAGAGCACCAGGCTCCCAGGGCCCCTGGCTGGGGTTTTCAGCCCCGCACACACGGAGGCTGATTCCTTGGGTGCCCAGAAAGTGTATGACAGACGTAGGTTCCCTAGCACTCTCCTCCCCAGCAGAGACATGTGCAGGTGTTTGGGGCCTGATCCTGCGTGTCTGGGTTCCTGCCCACAGCCCCAACTCAGGGGAAGCAGCCCCTGAGGCAAGACCTGCTGGAGGAGCCCTGCGCCCCCGCCTGATAGGCGAGTGCACAGCCAGCAGGGAAGCGAGCCTCCTCGGGGGAAGAGGAGGCAGCCCAGCCCCGTCAAGTTGAAAGCCCTGCTTGCACGGAGCTAAGTGCGCCTCCAGTACGGCAGAGCTCTAGCTCTGCTCAGAGCCCCGATCTGGCAGAGTTCCTGGCGCGAGGCTGCTCTGCCGGGGGCTAGCCTTGCCCAGACTTGCCTTGCTTTTAGGCTGCCTCTCCAGGAAGGAGCAGGCAGCAGGAGCCTGGGAGTCGCCACTGGCGCCTTTCTTGCCTCAGCTCCAATCCTGCCTTGCCTTTGCACTTAGGTCCCAGTCCTCCTTAAGGAGAGCTTAGGGGCTGGTGGGTTGCACACTGCCAAGGGCTCCAGCAGTGAGAATTCTGTCAGAGGGAAGGGAAGGGCAACTGCAGGGCTCCTCCAGCGGTTGCTTGGCCGCCCAGATTCAGCGCCACACGGAGAGCACCAGGCTCCCAGGTCCCCTGGCTGGGGTTTTCAGCCCCGCACACACGGAGGCTGATTCCTTGGGTGCCCAGAAAGTGTATGACAGACGTAGGTTCCCTAGCACTCTCCTCCCCAGCAGAGACATGTGCAGGTGTTTGGGGCCTGATCCTGCGTGTCTGGGTTCCTGCCCACAGCCCCAACTCAGGGGAAGCAGCCCCTGAGGCAAGACCTGCTGGAGGAGCCCTGCGCCCCCGCCTGATAGGCGAGTGCACAGCCAGCAGGGAAGCGAGCCTCCTCGGGGGAAGAGGAGGCAGCAAGTCCCCGTCAAGCTGAAATCCCTGCTTACACGAAGCTAAGTGCGACTCCAGTACGGCAGATCTCTAGCTCTGTTCAGAGGCCCGATCTGGCAGAGTTCCTGGCACCAAGATGCTCTGCCATAGGCGAGCCTTGCGCAGACTTGCCTTGCTTTAAGGCTCCCTCCCCAGGAAGGAGCAGGCTGTGTGAGGCTCGGAAACGCCACTGGCGCCTTCCTGGCTTCAGCTCTACCCCTGCCTTGCCTTTGCACTTAGGTCCCAAGCGTCCTTGAGGAGGGCTTAGGGGCTGGTGGGTTGCACACTGCCAAGGGCTCCAGCAGTGAAAGCTCTGTCAGAGGGAAGCGAAGGGCAACAGCAGGGCTCCTTCAGCGGTTCCTTGGCCGCCCAGACAAAGCTCCGCACGGAGAGCACCAGGTTCCAAGGGCCCCTGGCTGGGTTTTGCATCCCCACACTCCCAGAGGCTGACTCCGTGGGTGCCTAGAAAGTGTGTGAGAGACGTAGGTTCCCTAGCACTCTCCTCCCCAGCAGAGACATGTGCAGGTGGTTGGGGCCTTATCCTGCGTGTCTGGGTTCCCGCCCACAGCCTCAACTCAGGGGAAGCAGCCCCTGAGGCAAGACCTGCTGGAGGAGCCCTGCGCGCCCGCCTGATAGGCGAGAGCACAGCCAGCAGTGTAGCGAGCCTCCTCGGGAGAAGAGGAGGCAGCCGAGCCCAGTCAAGAGGAAAGCCCTGCTTGCACGGAGCTAAGTGGGCCTCCAGTACGGCAGAGCTCTAGCTCTGCTCAGAGCCCCGATCTGGCAGAGTTTCTGGCGCGAGGCTGCTCGGCCGGGGGCTCGCCTTGCCCAGACTTGCCTTGCTTTTAGGCTCCCTCCCCAGGAAGGAGCTGTCTGAGCGAGCCTGGGAGACGCCACTGGTGCCTTCCTTGCCTCAGCTCCAATCCTGCCTTGCCTTTGCACATAGGTGCCAGGCGTGGTTGGGGAGGGCTTAGGGGGTGGTGGGTTGCACACTGCCAAGGGCTTCAGCAGTGAGAGCTCTGTCAGAGGGAAGGGAAGGGCAACTGCAGGGCTCCTCCAGCGGTTTCTAGGCCGCCTAGAATCAGCGCCGCACCGAGAGCACCAGGCTCCCAGGGCCCCTGGCTGGGGTTTTCAGCCCCGCACACACGGAGGCTGATTCCTTGGGTGCCCAGAAAGTGTATGACAGACGTAGGTTCCCTAGCACTCTCCTCCCCAGCAGAGACATGTGCAGGTGTTTGGGGCCTGATCCTGCGTGTCTGGGTTCCTGCCCACAGCCCCAACTCAGGGGAAGCAGCCCCTGAGGCAAGACCTGCTGGAGGAGCCCTGCGCCCCCGCCTGATAGGCGAGTGCACAGCCAGCAGGGAAGCGAGCCTCCTCGGGGGAAGAGGAGGCAGCCCAGCCCCGTCAAGTTGAAAGCCCTGCTTGCACGGAGCTAAGTGCGCCTCCAGTACGGCAGAGCTCTAGCTCTGCTCAGAGCCCCGATCTGGCAGAGTTCCTGGCGCGAGGCTGCTCTGCCGGGGGCTAGCCTTGCCCAGACTTGCCTTGCTTTTAGGCTGCCTCTCCAGGAAGGAGCAGGCAGCAGGAGCCTGGGAGTCGCCACTGGCGCCTTTCTTGCCTCAGCTCCAATCCTGCCTTGCCTTTGCACTTAGGTCCCAGTCCTCCTTAAGGAGAGCTTAGGGGCTGGTGGGTTGCACACTGCCAAGGGCTCCAGCAGTGAGAATTCTGTCAGAGGGAAGGGAAGGGCAACTGCAGGGCTCCTCCAGCGGTTGCTTGGCCGCCCAGATTCAGCGCCACACGGAGAGCACCAGGCTCCCAGGTCCCCTGGCTGGGGTTTTCAGCCCCGCACACACGGAGGCTGATTCCTTGGGTGCCCAGAAAGTGTATGACAGACGTAGGTTCCCTAGCACTCTCCTCCCCAGCAGAGACATGTGCAGGTGTTTGGGGCCTGATCCTGCGTGTCTGGGTTCCTGCCCACAGCCCCAACTCAGGGGAAGCAGCCCCTGAGGCAAGACCTGCTGGAGGAGCCCTGCGCCCCCGCCTGATAGGCGAGTGCACAGCCAGCAGGGAAGCGAGCCTCCTCGGGGGAAGAGGAGGCAGCAAGTCCCCGTCAAGCTGAAATCCCTGCTTACACGAAGCTAAGTGCGACTCCAGTACGGCAGATCTCTAGCTCTGTTCAGAGGCCCGATCTGGCAGAGTTCCTGGCACCAAGATGCTCTGCCATAGGCGAGCCTTGCGCAGACTTGCCTTGCTTTAAGGCTCCCTCCCCAGGAAGGAGCAGGCTGTGTGAGGCTCGGAAACGCCACTGGCGCCTTCCTGGCTTCAGCTCTACCCCTGCCTTGCCTTTGCACTTAGGTCCCAAGCGTCCTTGAGGAGGGCTTAGGGGCTGGTGGGTTGCACACTGCCAAGGGCTCCAGCAGTGAAAGCTCTGTCAGAGGGAAGCGAAGGGCAACAGCAGGGCTCCTTCAGCGGTTCCTTGGCCGCCCAGACAAAGCTCCGCACGGAGAGCACCAGGTTCCAAGGGCCCCTGGCTGGGTTTTGCATCCCCACACTCCCAGAGGCTGACTCCGTGGGTGCCTAGAAAGTGTGTGAGAGACGTAGGTTCCCTAGCACTCTCCTCCCCAGCAGAGACATGTGCAGGTGGTTGGGGCCTTATCCTGCGTGTCTGGGTTCCCGCCCACAGCCTCAACTCAGGGGAAGCAGCCCCTGAGGCAAGACCTGCTGGAGGAGCCCTGCGCGCCCGCCTGATAGGCGAGAGCACAGCCAGCAGTGTAGCGAGCCTCCTCGGGAGAAGAGGAGGCAGCCGAGCCCAGTCAAGAGGAAAGCCCTGCTTGCACGGAGCTAAGTGGGCCTCCAGTACGGCAGAGCTCTAGCTCTGCTCAGAGCCCCGATCTGGCAGAGTTTCTGGCGCGAGGCTGCTCGGCCGGGGGCTCGCCTTGCCCAGACTTGCCTTGCTTTTAGGCTCCCTCCCCAGGAAGGAGCTGTCTGAGCGAGCCTGGGAGACGCCACTGGTGCCTTCCTTGCCTCAGCTCCAATCCTGCCTTGCCTTTGCACATTAGGTGCCAGGCGTGGTTGGGGAGGGCTTAGGGGCTGGTGGGTTGCACACTGCCAAGGGCTTCAGCAGTGAGAGCTCTGTCAGAGGGAAGGGAAGGGCAACTGCAGGGCTCCTCCAGCGGTTTCTAGGCCGCCTAGAATCAGCGCCGCACCGAGAGCACCAGGCTCCCAGGGCCCCTGGCTGGGGTTTTCAGCCCCGCACACACGGAGGCTGATTCCTTGGGTGCCCAGAAAGTGTGTGAGAGACGTAGGTTCCCTAGCACTCTCCTCCCCAGCAGAGATATGTGCAGCTGGTTGGGGCCTGATCTTGCGTGTCTGGGTTCCCGCCCACAGCCCTAACTCAGGGGAAGCAGCCCCTGAGGCAAGACCTGCTGGAGGAGCCCTGCGCCGCCCGCCTGATAGGCGAGAGCACAGCCAGCAGTGTAGCGAGCCTCCTCGGGAGAAGAGGAGGCAGCCCAAGCCCAGTCAAGAGGAAAGCCCTGCTTGCACGGAGCTAAGTGCGCCTCCAGTACGGCAGAGCTATAGCTCTGCTCAGAGCCCCGATCTGGCAGAGTTCCTGGCGCAAGGCTGCTCTGCCGGGAGCTAGCCTTGCCCAGACTTGCCTTGCTTTTAGGCTGCCTCTCCAGGAAGGAGCAGGCAGCAGGAGCCTGGGAGTCGCCACTGGCGCCTTTCTTGCCTCAGCTCCAATCCTGCCTTGCCTTTGCACTTAGGTCCCAGTCCTCCTTAAGGAGAGCTTAGGGGCTGGTGGGTTGCACACTGCCAAGGGCTCCAGCAGTGAGAATTCTGTCAGAGGGAAGGGAAGGGCAACTGCAGGGCTCCTCCAGCGGTTGCTTGGCCGCCCAGATTCAGCGCCACACGGAGAGCACCAGGCTCCCAGGGCCCCTGGCTGGGGTTTTCAGCCCCGCACACACACGGAGGCTGATTCCTTGGGTGCCCAGAAAGTGTATGACAGACGTAGGTTCCCTAGCACTCTCCTCCCCAGCAGAGACATGTGCAGGTGTTTGGGGCCTGATCCTGCGTGTCTGGGTTCCTGCCCACAGCCCCAACTCAGGGGAAGCAGCCCCTGAGGCAAGACCTGCTGGAGGAGCCCTGCGCCCCGCCTGATAGGCGAGTGCACAGCCAGCAGGGAAGCGAGCCTCCTCGGGGGAAGAGGAGGCAGCAAGCCCCCGTCAAGCTGAAAGCCCCTGCTTGCACGAGCTAAGTGCGCCTCCAGTAGGCAGAGCTCTAGCTCTGTCAGAGCCCCCGATCTGGCAGAGTTCCTGGCTGCTGCTCTGCAGCCTTGCGCAGACTTGCCTTGCTTTAGGCTCCTCCCAGGAAGGAGCAGGCAGCAGAGCCTGGCGCCACTGGCGCCTTTCTTGGCTCAGCTCCCCTGCCTTGCCTTTGCACTTAGGTCCCAGCGTCCTTGAGGAGGGCTTAGGGGCTGGTGGGTTGCACACTGCCAAGGGCTCCAGCAGTGAAATTCTGTCAGAGGGAAGGGAAGGGCAACTGCAGGGCTCCTCCAGCGGTTCTTGGCCGCCCAGACAGCGCCGCACGGAGAGCACCAGGTCCAGGGCCCCTGGCTGGGGTTTTCAGCCCCACACACGGAGGCTGATTCCTTGGGTGCCCAGAAAGTGTGTGAGAGACGTAGGTTCCCTAGCACTCTCCCTCCCCAGCAGAGACATGTGCAGGTGTTTGGGGCCTGATCCTGCGTGTCTGGGTTCCTGCCCACAGCCTCAACTCAGGGGAAGCAGCCCCTGAGGCAAGACCTGCTGGAGGAGCCCTGCGCCGCCTGATAGGCGAGTGCACAGCCAGCAGGGAAGCGAGCCTCCTCGGGGGAAGAGGAGGCAGCCTGAAATCCCTGCTTGCACGAAGCTAAGTGCGACTCCAGTACGGCAGATCTCTAGCTCTGTTCAGAGGCCCGATCTGGCAGAGTTCCTGGCACCAAGATGCTCTGCCGGCGAGCCTTGCGCAGACTTGCCTTGCTTTAAGGCTCCCTCCCCAGGAAGGAGCAGGCTGTGTGAGCTCGGAAACGCCACTGGCGCCTTCCTGGCTTCAGCTCTACCCCTGCCTTGCCTTTGCACTTAGGTCCCAGCGTCCTTTGAGGAGGGCTTAGGGCTGGTGGGTTGCACACTGCCAAGGGCTCCAGCAGTGAAAGCTCTGTCAGAGGGAAGCGAAGGGCAACAGCAGGGCTCCTTCAGCGGTTTTTGGCCGCCCAGACAAAGCTCCGCACGGAGAGCACCAGGTTCCAAGGGCCCCTGGCTGGGTTTTTCATCCCCACACTCCAGAGGCTGACTCCGTGGGTGCCTAGAAAGTGTGTGAAGACGTAGGTTCCCTAGCACTCTCCTCCCAGCAGAGACATGTGCAGGTGGTTGGGGCCTGATCCTGCGTGTCTGGGTTCCTGCCCACAGCCCAACTCAGGGGAAGCAGCCCCTGAGGCAAGACCTGCTGGAGGAGCCCTGCGCGCCCGCCTGATAGGCGAGAGCACAGCCAGCAGTGTACGAGCCTCCTCGGGGAAGAGGAGGCAGCCGAGCCCAGTCAAGAGGAAAGCCCTGCTTGCACGGAGCTAAGTGGGCCTCCAGTACGGCAGAGCTCTAGCTCTGCTCAGAGCCCGATCTGGCAGAGTTTCTGGCGCGAGGCTGCTCGGCCGGGGCTCGCCTTGCCCAGACTTGCCTTGCTTTTAGGCTCCCTCCCCAGGAAGGAGCTGTCTGAGCGAGCCTGGGAGACGCCACTGGTGCCTTCCTTGCCTCAGCTCCAATCCTGCCTTGCCTTTGCACATAGGTGCCAGGCGTCCTTGGGGAGGGCTTAGGGGTGGTGGGTTGCACACTGCCAAGGGCTCAGCAGTGAGAGCTCTGTCAGAGGGAAGGGAAGGGCAACTGCAGGGCTCCTCCAGCGGTTTCTAGGCCGCCTAGATCAGCGCCGCACCGAGAGCACCAGGCTCCCAGGGCCCCTGGCTGGGGTTTTCAGCCCGCACAACGGAGGCTGATTCCTTGGGTGCCCAGAAAGTGTATGACAGACGTAGGTTCCCTAGCACTCTCCTCCCCAGCAGAGACATGTGCAGGTGTTTGGGGCCTGATCCTGCGTGTCTGGGTTCCTGCCCACAGCCCCAACTCAGGGGAAGCAGCCCTGAGGCAAGACCTGCTGGAGGAGCCCTGCGCCCCCGCCTGATAGGCGAGTGCACAGCCAGCAGGGAAGCGAGCCTCCTCGGGGGAAGAGGAGGCAGCCCAGCCCCGTCAAGTTGAAAGCCCTGCTTGCACGGAGCTAAGTGCGCCTCCAGTACGGCAGAGCTCTAGCTCTGCTCAGAGCCCCGATCTGGCAGAGTTCCTGGCGCGAGGCTGCTCTGCCGGGCTAGCCTTGCCCAGACTTGCCTTGCTTTTAGGCTCCTCTCCAGGAAGGAGCAGGCAGCAGGAGCCTGGGAGTCGCCACTGGCGCCTTCCTTGCCTCAGCTCCAATCCTGCCTTGCCTTTGCACTTAGGTCCCAGTCCTCCTTAAGGAGGCTTAGGGGCTGGTGGGTTGCACACTGCCAAGGGCTCCAGCAGTGAGAATTCTGTCAGAGGGAAGGGAAGGGCAACTGCAGGGCTCCTCCAGCGGTTGCTTGGCCGCCCAGATTCAGCGCCACACGGAGAGCACCAGGCTCCCAGGGCCCCTGGCTGGGGTTTTCAGCCCCGCACACACGGAGGCTGATTCCTTGGGTGCCCAGAAAGTGTATGACAGACGTAGGTTCCCTAGCACTCTCCTCCCCAGCAGAGACATGTGCAGGTGTTTGGGGCCTGATCCTGCGTGTCTGGGTTCCTGCCCACAGCCCCAACTCAGGGGAAGCAGCCCCTGAGGCAAGACCTGCTGGAGGAGCCCTGCGCCCCCGCCTGATAGGCGAGTGCACAGCCAGCAGGGAAGCGAGCCTCCTCGGGGAAGAGGAGGCAGCAGCCCCGTCAAGCTGAAAGCCCTGCTTGCACGAGCTAAGTGCGCCTCCAGTACGGCAGAGCTCTAGGCAGAATCTCTAGCTCCTAAATGCGCTCACATTTGCTTCATTCACGCGGTCTGTCCATTGTCACCGTTATCTTATACCTTCCTTACCCAATGGATATTGCATTGCCATAGGCGAGCCCTTGCGCAGACCTTGCCTTATCGACCATTACACCTCACACCGTCCACCATCCTCAGATTATCCACGTCGATACGATCAGGCCTGTCGAATGAACCAAATGTGCTACTACCAGATCATTTAAGGAAACACCT
>NW_017217793.1:0-12303 GCF_001704415.2 Capra hircus | reverse complement strand
AAAAGGAGGTAAGGAAGGATCAGCAAAAGGTCGGAGTAAAGGCTGGGAATGCCGCCTGGGCTTTTAGCTGAGGGAAGGCTTAAGAGTTGCTGGACTCCTAAGCAGGTAGGGGCAGATCTCTTACGTGGCTGGTCAGAGAGGTCGCCCGATTGTGGGGCAGAGTTTTGCCTGGCAGAAGATTGCTGCTGTCTATTATGTGCGAGTCTTGCGGCAGGATCTTTTGTTTGCTGTGTATAGTCTCTCCGTCTTTGCTCTATGTGATTAGTTGGCAGTGCTGTGTGAGTGTCTCTGGAAACGCACTGGCTGTTTCTGCTGTGCGTTCAGTGCTTCTGGACCCTCGTGCTTGTTTGCAGCTTATGGTCGCCAAGTCGTCTTTGATTGATATGTGCTAGGTGCTGGGGGTTGTCATCTACTTGCTCTTTTTATAGGCTCCATCTCCAGCAGTGAAAGCTCTGTCAGAGGGGAAGCGGAAAGGGCAACAGCAGGGCTCCTTCAGCGGTTCTTGGCCGCCAGAACAAAGCTCCGCACGGAGAGCACAGGTTCCAAGGGCCCCTGGCTGGGTTTTGCATCCCACACTCCCAGAGGCTGACTCCGTGGTGCCTAGAAAGTGTGTGAGAGACGTAGGTTCCCTAGCACTCTCCTCCCCAGCAGAGACATGTGCAGGTGGTTGGGGCCTGATCCTGCGTGTCTGGGTTCCCGCCCACAGCCTCAACTCAGGGGAAGCAGCCCCTGAGGCAAGACCTGCTGGAGGAGCCCTGCGCGCCCGCCTGATAGGCGAGAGCACAGCCAGCAGTGTAGCGAGCCTCCTCGGGAGAAGAGGAGGCAGCCGAGCCCAGTCAAGAGGAAAGCCCTGCTTGCACGGAGCTAAGTGTGCCTCCAGTACGGCAGAGCTCTAGCTCTGCTCAGAGCCCCGATCTGGCAGAGTTTCTGGCGCGCGGCTGCTCGGCCGGGGGCTCGCCTTGCCCAGACTTGCCTTGCTTTTAGGCTCCCTCCCCAGGAAGGAGCTGTATGAGCGAGCCTGGGAGACGCCACTGGTGCCTTTCCTTGCCTCAGCTCCAATCCTGCCTTGCCTTTGCACATAGGTGCCAGGCGTCGTTGGGAGGGCTTAGGGGCTGGTGGGTTGCACACTGCCAAGGGCTCCAGCAGTGAGAATTCTGTCAGAGGGAAGGGAAGGGCAACTGCAGGGCTCCTCCAGCGGTTGCTTGGCCGCCCAGATTCAGCGCCACACGGAGAGCACCAGGCTCCCAGGGCCCCTGGCTGGGGTTTTCAGCCCCGCACACACGGAGGCTGATTCCTTGGGTGCCCAGAAAGTGTATGACAGACGTAGGTTCCCTAGCACTCTCCTCCCCAGCAGAGACATGTGCAGGTGTTTGGGGCCTGATCCTGCGTGTCTGGGTTCCTGCCCACAGCCCCAACTCAGGGGAAGCAGCCCCTGAGGCAAGACCTGCTGGAGGAGCCCTGCGCCCCCGCCTGATAGGCGAGTGCACAGCCAGCAGGGAAGCGAGCCTCCTCGGGGGAAGAGGAGGCAGCAAGTCCCCGTCAAGCTGAAATCCCTGCTTACACGAAGCTAAGTGCGCCTCCAGTACGGCAGATCTCTAGCTCTGTTCAGAGGCCCGATCTGGCAGAGTTCCTGGCACCAAGATGCTCTGCCATAGGCGAGCCTTGCGCAGACTTGCCTTGCTTTAAGGCTCCCTCCCCAGGAAGGAGCAGGCTGTGTGAGGCTCGGAAACGCCACTGGCGCCTTCCTGGCTTCAGCTCTACCCCTGCCTTGCCTTTGCACTTAGGTCCCAAGCGTCCTTGAGGAGGGCTTAGGGGCTGGTGGGTTGCACACTGCCAAGGGCTCCAGCAGTGAAAGCTCTGTCAGAGGGAAGCGAAGGGCAACAGCAGGGCTCCTTCAGCGGTTCCTTGGCCGCCCAGACAAAGCTCCGCACGGAGAGCACCAGGTTCCAAGGGCCCCTGGCTGGGTTTTGCATCCCCACACTCCCAGAGGCTGACTCCGTGGGTGCCTAGAAAGTGTGTGAGAGACGTAGGTTCCCTAGCACTCTCCTCCCCAGCAGAGACATGTGCAGGTGGTTGGGGCCTTATCCTGCGTGTCTGGGTTCCCGCCCACAGCCTCAACTCAGGGGAAGCAGCCCCTGAGGCAAGACCTGCTGGAGGAGCCCTGCGCGCCCGCCTGATAGGCGAGAGCACAGCCAGCAGTGTAGCGAGCCTCCTCGGGAGAAGAGGAGGCAGCCGAGCCCAGTCAAGAGGAAAGCCCTGCTTGCACGGAGCTAAGTGGGCCTCCAGTACGGCAGAGCTCTAGCTCTGCTCAGAGCCCCGATCTGGCAGAGTTTCTGGCGCGAGGCTGCTCGGCCGGGGCTCGCCTTGCCCAGACTTGCCTTGCTTTTAGGCTCCCTCCCCAGGAAGGAGCTGTCTGAGCGAGCCTGGGAGACGCCACTGGTGCCTTCCTTGCCTCAGCTCCAATCCTGCCTTGCCTTTGCACATAGGTGCCAGGCGTGGTTGGGGAGGGCTTAGGGGGTGGTGGGTTGCACACTGCCAAGGGCTTCAGCAGTGAGAGCTCTGTCAGAGGGAAGGGAAGGGCAACTGCAGGGCTCCTCCAGCGGTTTCTAGGCCGCCTAGAATCAGCGCCGCACCGAGAGCACCAGGCTCCCAGGGCCCCTGGCTGGGGTTTTCAGCCCCGCACACACGGAGGCTGATTCCTTGGGTGCCCAGAAAGTGTATGACAGACGTAGGTTCCCTAGCACTCTCCTCCCCAGCAGAGACATGTGCAGGTGTTTGGGGCCTGATCCTGCGTGTCTGGGTTCCTGCCCACAGCCCCAACTCAGGGGAAGCAGCCCCTGAGGCAAGACCTGCTGGAGGAGCCCTGCGCCCCCGCCTGATAGGCGAGTGCACAGCCAGCAGGGAAGCGAGCCTCCTCGGGGGAAGAGGAGGCAGCCCAGCCCCGTCAAGTTGAAAGCCCTGCTTGCACGGAGCTAAGTGCGCCTCCAGTACGGCAGAGCTCTAGCTCTGCTCAGAGCCCCGATCTGGCAGAGTTCCTGGCGCGAGGCTGCTCTGCCGGGGGCTAGCCTTGCCCAGACTTGCCTTGCTTTTAGGCTGCCTCTCCAGGAAGGAGCAGGCAGCAGGAGCCTGGGAGTCGCCACTGGCGCCTTTCTTGCCTCAGCTCCAATCCTGCCTTGCCTTTGCACTTAGGTCCCAGTCCTCCTTAAGGAGAGCTTAGGGGCTGGTGGGTTGCACACTGCCAAGGGCTCCAGCCAGTGAGAATTCTGTCAGAGGGAAGGGAAAGGGCAACTGCAGGGCTCCTCCAGCGGTTGCTTGGCCGCCAGATTCAGCGCCACACGGAGAGCACCAGGCTCCCAGGTCCCCTGGCTGGGGTTTTCAGCCCCGCCACACACGGAGGCTGATTCCTTGGGTGCCCAGAAAGTGTATGACAGACGTAGGTTCCTAGCACTCTCCTCCCCAGCAGAGACATGTGCAGGTGTTGGGGCCTGATCCTGCGTGTCTGGGTTCCTGCCCACAGCCCCAACTCAGGGGAAGCAGCCCCTGAGGCAAGACCTGCTGGAGGAGCCCTGCGCCCCCGCCTGATAGGCGAGTGCACAGCCAGCAGGGAAGCGAGCCTCCTCGGGGGAAGAGGAGGCAGCCCAGCCCCGTCAAGTTGAAAGCCCTGCTTGCACGGAGCTAAGTGCGCCTCCAGTACGGCAGAGCTCTAGCTCTGCTCAGAGCCCCGATCTGGCAGAGTTCCTGGCGCGAGGCTGCTCTGCGGGGGCTAGCCTTGCCCAGACTTGCCTTGCTTTTAGGCTGCCTCTCCAGGAAGGAGCAGGCAGCAGGAGCCTGGAGTCGCCACTGGCGCCTTTCTTGCCTCAGCTCCAATCCTGCCTTGCCTTTGCACTTAGGTCCCAGTCCTCCTTAAGGAGAGCTTAGGGGCTGGTGGGGTTGCACACTGCCAAGGGCTCCAGCAGTGAGAATTCTGTCAGAGGGAAGGGAAGGGCAACTGCAGGGCTCCTCCAGCGGTTGCTTGGCCGCCCAGATTCAGCGCCACACGGAGAGCACCAGGCTCCCAGGTCCCTGGCTGGGGTTTTCAGCCCCGCACACACGGAGGCTGATTCCTTGGGTGCCCAGAAAGTGTATGACAGACGTAGGTTCCCTAGCACTCTCCTCCCCAGCAGAGACATGTGCAGGTGTTTGGGGCCTGATCCTGCGTGTCTGGGTTCCTGCCCACAGCCCCAACTCAGGGGAAGCAGCCCCTGAGGCAAGACCTGCTGGAGGAGCCCTGCGCCCCCGCCCTGATAGGCGAGTGCACAGCCAGCAGGGAAGCGAGCCTCCTCGGGGAAGAGGAGGCAGCAAGTCCCCGTCAAGCTGAAATCCCTGCTTACACGAAGCTAAGTGCGACTCCAGTACGGCAGATCTCTAGCTCTGTTCAGAGGCCCGATCTGGCAGAGTTCCTGGCACCAAGATGCTCTGCCATAGGCGAGCCTTGCGCAGACTTGCCTTGCTTTAAGGCTCCCTCCCCAGGAAGGAGCAGGCTGTGTGAGGCTCGGAAACGCCACTGGCGCCTTCCTGGCTTCAGCTCTACCCCTGCCTTGCCTTTGCACTTAGGTCCCAAGCGTCCTTGAGGAGGGCTTAGGGGCTGGTGGGTTGCACACTGCCAAGGGCTCCAGCAGTGAAAGCTCTGTCAGAGGGAAGCGAAGGGCAACAGCAGGGCTCCTTCAGCGGTTCCTTGGCCGCCCAGACAAAGCTCCGCACGGAGAGCACCAGGTTCCAAGGGCCCCTGGCTGGGTTTTGCATCCCCACACTCCCAGAGGCTGACTCCGTGGGTGCCTAGAAAGTGTGTGAGAGACGTAGGTTCCCTAGCACTCTCCTCCCCAGCAGAGACATGTGCAGGTGGTTGGGGCCTTATCCTGCGTGTCTGGGTTCCCGCCCACAGCCTCAACTCAGGGGAAGCAGCCCCTGAGGCAAGACCTGCTGGAGGAGCCCTGCGCGCCCGCCTGATAGGCGAGAGCACAGCCAGCAGTGTAGCGAGCCTCCTCGGGAGAAGAGGAGGCAGCCGAGCCCAGTCAAGAGGAAAGCCCTGCTTGCACGGAGCTAAGTGGGCCTCCAGTACGGCAGAGCTCTAGCTCTGCTCAGAGCCCCGATCTGGCAGAGTTTCTGGCGCCGAGGCTGCTCGGCCGGGGGCTCGCCTTGCCCAGACTTGCCTTGCTTTTAGGCTCCCTCCCCAGGAAGGAGCTGTCTGAGCGAGCCTGGGAGACGCCACTGGTGCCTTCCTTGCCTCAGCTCCAATCCTGCCTTGCCTTTGCACATAGGTGCCAGGCGTGGTTGGGGAGGGCTTAGGGGGTGGTGGGTTGCACACTGCCAAGGGCTTCAGCAGTGAGAGCTCTGTCAGAGGGAAGGAAGGGCAACTGCAGGGCTCCTCCAGCGGTTTCTAGGCCGCCTAGAATCAGCGCCGCACCGAGAGCACCAGGCTCCCAGGGCCCCTGGCTGGGGTTTTCAGCCCCGCACACACGGAGGCTGATTCCTTGGGTGCCCAGAAAGTGTATGACAGACGTAGGTTCCCTAGCACTCTCCTCCCCAGCAGAGACATGTGCAGGTGGTTGGGGCCTGATCCTGCGTGTCTGGGTTCCTGCCCACAGCCCCAACTCAGGGGAAGCAGCCCCTGAGGCAAGACCTGCTGGAGGAGCCCTGCGCCCCCGCCTGATAGGCGAGTGCACAGCCAGCAGGGAAGCGAGCCTCCTCGGGGGAAGAGGAGGCAGCCCAGCCCCGTCAAGTTGAAAGCCCTGCTTGCACGGAGCTAAGTGCGCCTCCAGTACGGCAGAGCTCTAGCTCTGCTCAGAGCCCCGATCTGGCAGAGTTCCTGGCGCGAGGCTGCTCTGCCGGGGCTAGCCTTGCCCAGACTTGCCTTGCTTTTAGGCTGCCTCTCCAGGAAGGAGCAGGCAGCAGGAGCCTGGGAGTCGCCACTGGCGCCTTTCTTGCCTCAGCTCCAATCCTGCCTTGCCTTTGCACTTAGGTCCCAGTCCTCCTTAAGGAGAGCTTAGGGGCTGGTGGGTTGCACACTGCCAAGGGCTCCAGCAGTGAGAATTCTGTCAGAGGGAAGGGAAGGGCAACTGCAGGGCTCCTCCAGCGGTTGCTTGGCCGCCCAGATTCAGCGCCACACGGAGAGCACCAGGCTCCCAGGTCCCCTGGCTGGGGTTTTCAGCCCCGCACACACGGAGGCTGATTCCTTGGGTGCCCAGAAAGTGTATGACAGACGTAGGTTCCCTAGCACTCTCCTCCCCAGCAGAGACATGTGCAGGTGTTTGGGGCCTGATCCTGCGTGTCTGGGTTCCTGCCCACAGCCCCAACTCAGGGGAAGCAGCCCCTGAGGCAAGACCTGCTGGAGGAGCCCTGCGCCCCCGCCCTGATAGGCGAGTGCACAGCCAGCAGGGAAGCGAGCCTCCTCGGGGGAAGAGGAGGCAGCAAGTCCCCGTCAAGCTGAAATCCCTGCTTCCACGAAGCTAAGTGCGACTCCAGTACGGCAGATCTCTAGCTCTGTTCAGAGGCCCGATCTGGCAGAGTTCCTGGCACCAAGATGCTCTGCCATAGGCGAGCCTTGCGCAGACTTGCCTTGCTTTAAGGCTCCCTCCCCAGGAAGGAGCAGGCTGTGTGAGGCTCGGAAACGCCACTGGCGCCTTCCTGGCTTCAGCTCTACCCCTGCCTTGCCTTTGCACTTAGGTCCCAAGCGTCCTTGAGGAGGGCTTAGGGGCTGGTGGGTTGCACACTGCCAAGGGCTCCAGCAGTGAAAGCTCTGTCAGAGGGAAGCGAAGGGCAACAGCAGGGCTCCTTCAGCGGTTCCTTGGCCGCCCAGACAAAGCTCCGCACGGAGAGCACCAGGTTCCAAGGGCCCCTGGCTGGGTTTTGCATCCCCACACTCCCAGAGGCTGACTCCGTGGGTGCTAGAAAGTGTGTGAGAGACGTAGGTTCCCTAGCACTCTCCTCCCCAGCAGAGACATGTGCAGGTGGTTGGGGCCTTATCCTGCGTGTCTGGGTTCCCGCCCACAGCCTCAACTCAGGGGAAGCAGCCCCTGAGGCAAGACCTGCTGGAGGAGCCCTGCGCGCCCGCCTGATAGGCGAGAGCACAGCCAGCAGTGTAGCGAGCCTCCTCGGGAGAAGAGGAGGCAGCCGAGCCCAGTCAAGAGGAAAAGCCCTGCTTGCACGGAGCTAAGTGGCGCCTCCAGTACGGCAGAGCTCTAGCTCTGCTCAGAGCCCCGATCTGGCAGAGTTTCTGGCGCGAGGCTGCTCGGCCGGGGGCTCGCCTTGCCCAGACTTGCCTTGCTTTTAGGCTCCCTCCCCAGGAAGGAGCTGTCTGAGCGAGCCTGGGAGACGCCACTGGTGCCTTCCTTGCCTCAGCTCCAATCCTGCCTTGCCTTTGCACATAGGTGCCAGGCGTGCGTTGGGGAGGGCTTAGGGGGTGGTGGGTTGCACACTGCCAAGGGCTTCAGCAGTGAGAAGCTCTGTCAGAGGGAAGGGAAGGGCAACTGCAGGGCTCCTCCAGCGGTTTCTAGGCCGCCTAGAATCAGCGCCGCACCGAGAGCACCAGGCTCCCAGGGCCCCTGGCTGGGGTTTTCAGCCCCGCACACACGGAGGCTGATTCCTTGGGTGCCCAGAAAGTGTAATGACAGACGTAGGTTCCCTAGCACTCTCCTCCCCAGCAGAGACATGTGCAGGTGGTTGGGGCCTGATCCTGCGTGTCTGGGTTCCTGCCCACAGCCCCAACTCAGGGGAAGCAGCCCCTGAGGCAAGACCTGCTGGAGGAGCCCTGCGCCCCCGCCTGATAGGCGAGTGCACAGCCAGCAGGGAAGCGAGCCTCCTCGGGGGAAGAGGAGGCAGCCCAGCCCCGTCAAGTTGAAAGCCCTGCTTGCACGGAGCTAAGTGCGCCTCCAGTACGGCAGAGCTCTAGCTCTGCTCAGAGCCCCGATCTGGCAGAGTTCCTGGGCGCGAGGCTGCTCTGCCGGGGGCTAGCCTTGCCCAGACTTGCCTTGCTTTTAGGCTGCCTCTCCAGGAAGGAGCAGGCAGCAGGAGCCTGGGAGTCGCCACTGGCGCCTTTCTTGCCTCAGCTCCAATCCTGCCTTGCCTTTGCACTTAGGTCCCAGTCCTCCTTAAGGAGAGCTTAGGGGCTGGTGGGTTGCACACTGCCAAGGGCTCCAGCAGTGAGAATTCTGTCAGAGGGAAGGGAAGGGCAACTGCAGGGCTCCTCCAGCGGTTGCTTGGCCGCCCAGATTCAGCGCCACACGGAGAGCACCAGGCTCCCAGGTTCCCCTGGCTGGGGTTTTCAGCCCCGCACACACGGAGGCTGATTCCTTGGGTGCCCAGAAAGTGTATGACAGACGTAGGTTCCCTAGCACTCTCCTCCCCAGCAGAGACATGTGCAGGTGTTTGGGGCCTGATCCTGCGTGTCTGGGTTCCTGCCCACAGCCCCAACTCAGGGGAAGCAGCCCCTGAGGCAAGACCTGCTGGAGGAGCCCTGCTGCCCCCGCCTGATAGGCGAGTGCACAGCCAGCAGGGAAGCGAGCCTCCTCGGGGGAAGAGGAGGCAGCAAGTCCCCGTCAAGCTGAAATCCCTGCTTCCACGAAGCTAAGTGCGACTCCAGTACGGCAGATCTCTAGCTCTGTTCAGAGGCCCGATCTGGCAGAGTTCCTGGCACCAAGATGCTCTGCCATAGGCGAGCCTTGCGCAGACTTGCCTTGCTTTAAGGCTCCCTCCCCAGGAAGGAGCAGGCTGTGTGAGGCTCGGAAACGCCACTGGCGCCTTCCTGGCTTCAGCTCTACCCCTGCCTTGCCTTTGCACTTAGGTCCCAAGCGTCCTTGAGGAGGGCTTAGGGGCTGGTGGGTTGCACACTGCCAAGGGCTCCAGCAGTGAAAGCTCTGTCAGAGGGAAGCGAAGGGCAACAGCAGGGCTCCTTCAGCGGTTCCTTGGCCGCCCAGACAAAGCTCCGCACGGAGAGCACCAGGTTCCAAGGGCCCCTGGCTGGGTTTTGCATCCCCACACTCCCAGAGGCTGACTCCGTGGGTGCCTAGAAAGTGTGTGAGAGACGTAGGTTCCCTAGCACTCTCCTCCCCAGCAGAGACATGTGCAGGTGGTTGGGGCCTTATCCTGCGTGTCTGGGTTCCCGCCCACAGCCTCAACTCAGGGGAAGCAGCCCCTGAGGCAAGACCTGCTGGAGGAGCCCTGCGCGCCCGCCTGATAGGCGAGAGCACAGCCAGCAGTGTAGCGAGCCTCCTCGGGAGAAGAGGAGGCAGCCGAGCCCAGTCAAGAGGAAAGCCCTGCTTGCACGGAGCTAAGTGGGCCTCCAGTACGGCAGAGCTCTAGCTCTGCTCAGAGCCCCGATCTGGCAGAGTTTCTGGCGCGAGGCTGCTCGGCCGGGGGCTCGCCTTGCCCAGACTTGCCTTGCTTTTAGGCTCCCTCCCAGGAAGGAGCTGTCTGAGCGAGCCTGGGAGACGCCACTGGTGCCTTCCTTGCCTCAGCTCCAATCCTGCCTTGCCTTTGCACATAGGTGCCAGGCGTCGTTGGGGAGGCTTAGGGGTGGTGGGTTGCACACTGCCAAGGGCTTCAGCAGTGAGAGCTCTGTCAGAGGGAAGGGAAGGGCAACTGCAGGGCTCCTCCAGCGGTTTCTAGGCCGCCTAGAATCAGCGCCGCACCGAGAGCACCAGGCTCCCAGGGCCCCTGGCTGGGGTTTTCAGCCCCGCACACACGGAGGCTGATTCCTTGGGTGCCCAGAAAGTGTATGACAGACGTAGGTTCCCTAGCACTCTCCTCCCCAGCAGAGACATGTGCAGGTGGTTGGGGCCTGATCCTGCGTGTCTGGGTTCCTGCCCACAGCCCCAACTCAGGGGAAGCAGCCCCTGAGGCAAGACCTGCTGGAGGAGCCCTGCGCCCCGCCTGATAGGCGAGTGCACAGCCAGCAGGGAAGCGAGCCTCCTCGGGGAAGAGGAGGCAGCCCAGCCCCGTCAAGTTGAAAGCCCTGCTTGCACGGAGCTAAGTGCGCCTCCAGTACGGCAGAGCTCTAGCTCTGCTCAGAGCCCCGATCTGGCAGAGTTCCTGGCGCGAGGCTGCTCTGCGGGGGCTAGCCTTGCCCAGACTTGCCTTGCTTTTAGGCTGCCTCTCCAGGAAGGAGCAGGCAGCAGGAGCCTGGGAGTCGCCACTGGCGCCTTTCTTGCCTCAGCTCCAATCCTGCCTTGCCTTTGCACTTAGGTCCCAGTCCTCCTTAAGGAGAGCTTAGGGCTGGTGGTTGCACACTGCCAAGGGCTCCAGCGTGAGAATTCTGTCAGAGGGAAGGGAAGGGCAACTGCAGGGCTCCTCCAGCGGTTGCTTGGCCGCCCAGATTCAGCGCCACACGGAGAGCACCAGGCTCCCAGGCCCCTGGCTGGGGTTTTCAGCCCCGCACACACGGAGGCTGATTCCTTGGGTGCCCAGAAAGTGTATGACAGACGTAGGTTCCCTAGCACTCTCCTCCCAGCAGAGACATGTGCAGGTGTTTGGGGCCTGATCCTGCGTGTCTGGGTTCCTGCCCACAGCCCCAACTCAGGGAAGCAGCCCCTGAGGCAAGACCTGCTGGAGGAGCCCTGCGCCCCGCCTGATAGGCGAGTGCACAGCCAGCAGGGAAGCGAGCCTCCTCGGGGAAGAGGAGGCAGCAAGTCCCCGTCAAGCTGAAATCCCTGCTTACACGAAGCTAAGTGCGACTCCAGTACGGCAGATCTCTAGCTCTGTTCAGAGGCCGATCTGGCAGAGTTCCTGGCACCAAGATGCTCTGCCATAGGCGAGCCTTGCGCAGACTTGCCTTGCTTTAAGGCTCCCTCCCCAGGAAGGAGCAGGCTGTGTGAGGCTCGGAAACGCCACTGGCGCCTTCCTGGCTTCAGCTCTACCCCTGCCTTGCCTTTGCACTTAGGTCCCAAGCGTCCTTGAGGAGGGCTTAGGGCTGGTGGGTTGCACACTGCCAAGGCTCCAGCAGTGAAAGCTCTGTCAGAGGGAAGCGAAGGCAACAGCAGGGCTCCTTCAGCGGTTCCTTGGCCGCCCAGACAAAGCTCCGCACGGAGAGCACCAGGTTCCAAGGGCCCCTGGCTGGGTTTTGCATCCCCACACTCCAGAGGCTGACTCCGTGGGTGCCTAGAAAGTGTGTGAGAGACGTAGGTTCCCTAGCACTCTCCTCCCAGCAGAGACATGTGCAGGTGGTTGGGGCCTTATCCTGCGTGTCTGGGTTCCGCCCACAGCCTCAACTCAGGGGAAGCAGCCCCTGAGGCAAGACCTGCTGGAGGAGCCCTGCGCGCCCGCCTGATAGGCGAGAGCACAGCCAGCAGTGTAGCGAGCCTCCTCGGAGAAGAGGAGGCAGCCGAGCCCAGTCAAGAGGAAAGCCCTGCTTGCACGGAGCTAAGTGGGCCTCCAGTACGGCAGAGCTCTAGCTCTGCTCAGAGCCCCGATCTGGCAGAGTTTCTGGCGCGAGGCTGCTCGGCCGGGGCTCGCCTTGCCCAGACTTGCCTTGCTTTTAGGCTCCCTCCCCAGAAGGAGCTGTCTGAGCGAGCCTGGGAGACGCCACTGGTGCCTTCCTTGCCTCAGCTCCAATCTGCCTTGCCTTTGCAATAGGTGCCAGGCGTGGTTGGGAGGGCTTAGGGGTGTGGGTTGCACACTGCCAAGGGCTTCAGCAGTGAGAGCTCTGTCAGAGGGAAGGGAAGGGCAACTGCAGGGCTCCTCCAGCGGTTTCTAGGCCGCCTAGAATCAGCGCCGCACCGAGAGCACCAGGCTCCCAGGGCCCTGGCTGGGTTTTCAGCCCCGCCACACACGGAGGCTGATTCCTTGGGTGCCAGAAAGTGTATGACAGACGTAGGTTCCGCTAGCACTCTCCTCCCCAGCAGAGACATGTGCAGGTGTTGGGGCCTGATCCTGCGTGTCTGGGTTCCTGCCCACAGCCCCAACTCAGGGGAAGCAGCCCCTGAGGCAAGACCTGCTGGAGGAGCCCTGCGCCCCGCCTGATAGGCGAGTGCACACAGCCAGCAGGGAAGCGAGCCTCCTCGGGGGAAGAGGAGGCAGCCCAGCCCCGTCAAGTTGAAAGCCCCTGCTTGCACGGAGCTAAGTGCGCTCCAGTACGGCAGAGCTCTAGCTCTGCTCGAGCCCCGATCTGGCAGAGTTCCTGGCGCGAGGCTGCTCTGCCGGGGGCTAGCCTTGCCAGACTTGCCTTGCTTTTAGGCTGCCTCTCCAGGAAGGAGCAGGCAGCAGGAGCCTGGGAGTCGCCACTGGCGTTTCTTGCCTCAGCTCCAATCCTGCCTTGCCTTTGCACTTAGGTCC
>NW_017217792.1:0-12303 GCF_001704415.2 Capra hircus | reverse complement strand
CGAGTTGTAGGCAGGCAGTGTTACGCCTCCCTTCGCGTGGAATCCAAGGGATCTGTTGGGCTTTCCTCCGAGGCCTGTTCCCCCGAGGCCTTTCCCCACGGGCTTCCCCACCAGGCCTGTCCCCCGTGCCGCCGTTGTGTGAGGTCGATCCTCGGCTTTGAAAGTCGAGGGCAGTACAGGGAAAACAGGTTTCCTGGAATGGACTGAGACACTGGGGGACTCCCTGGAAGGTGGCAACGACCCCTGGAAGTTCCTCTCGCCTTTCCTGTGGAGAGCACCTCGCTCGTGAGATGCGTCGGGCGAACTTCGGGAATTCTTTCCAGACCCGACGCAGGGAAAGGATCCCTCCCCTCTAGAGCTAGGAGGCGGAAAACGCTCTCTGGATGTGGGGTGGAACTCTCGTGCTTCCTCTAGAGTGGAGACGGGTATCCCGTCCGGGGATCTTCTTGGGTGCAGCAAGGTGTGAAGGACCCTTCTTGGAAGCGTTCCAGAAGGTTACGGTGTGATTAGCCGGCCGAAACGACTGCCCAGCGGAAATGGGCCCTCATCTCGCCCTGGAGGGAAGAACGCTCCTGGATTTTCTCGAGTTGGCGGCCAGGTGGCTCCTCGACTTACGACGGGGGGAACCTCCAGGGGACCGCGCTCCCTGGTGGCCTCAGGAAAGCGCAGTCCCCATGCCGAGTTGCTCCGGGGGCCCCCTCTCCCAGGATTCCCTCTCCCCGTTCGATCCGCGGGGACGCTAAGACCTTGTGAGGAGTCGGTGACGGAACCCTGAGGATCCCTCCCAGTGCTGACATGGATCTTGGGGTCTTCTGAAGTCTCCCCAGGGGAAGTCAGTCCCTTGTCTCGAGTGGGGGGTATGCACGTGCGCTTTCCTCCCCGAGCGGTAAAAAAAGGGCAGCAGTGCTCCGCACTTCCTTCGCGTGGATCAAGGATCTGTGGCTTTCCCCTCCGAGGCTTTTCCCCAACAAGAGGCCCTTTCCCACGGATGGCCATCCCACGAGGCTTTCCCACAGGGCTGTCCCCGACGTGCCACCGTGGTGTAAGTCGATCCTCGGCTTGAAAGTCGAGGCCAGTGCAGGGAAAACAAGTTTCCCCTGGAATCGCAGCTGAGACATCTGGGGGGCTCTGGAAATGGTGGCACGACCCTGGAGTTCATCTCGCCTTTTCCTGTGGAGAGCCCGGCCTCCTCATTGAGATGCGACGGCAATGCGGGGATTTCTTTCCCCACCTACGGCACGGGAAACGGATCCCTCCTCTCGGCTAGGAGCCGGAAACGGGGCCCTCCTCTGGATGTGGGCTTGCCTCCACGTGCTTCCTCTCCCGGGTGTAAGACCGGTTATGTTCGGGGAACTTCATGAGTTGCATGCAAAGGATGTGAAGACGCCTGTTGGAAGTTCCGAGTTTAGGAGTGTTAGGCCCTCCAAGACGCCTGAGCTGAATGGGCCCCTCCATCTCACCTGGATGGGATAACCTCATCGATTTTTCTCGAGTTGTGGCCAGGTCTCCCTCCGTCTTACGACGGGTACGCTTCACCAGGGACCCGCTCCTCGAGGCCTCAGGAAAGGGCCAGTCCCCATGTGCGAGTTGCTCCGGGGCCCTCTCGCGATTGTCTCCTCCCGTAGATGCCCGCCTAAAGATCTTTGTTTGTGGAAGTCGGTGTCGGAACCTGAGCATTCCTCTCCCAAGTGCTGACAATGGATCTTGGGGGTAGCTTTGGAGTCTCCCCCAGGGGAGTAAGTCCTCGTCTCCTAGTGGGCCCCGGCTGCACCGTGCGCTTTCCTCGCCGAGCTTTAAGCAGCCAGTGTCCAGCGCCTTCCCTTGGCGTGGATCAAGGGATCCAGGGGCTTTCCCATCCGACGGCTTTCCCCAGGAGGCGGTTTCCCAGCCGAGCTTTCCCATAGGCTGTCTCACGTGCCACGCGAGGTGTGAGTTCGATCCTGCGGCTTGAAAGTCGAGGGAAGTGCAGGGAAGAACAGTTCCGACTGAAGACTGAGAACATCTGGGTGATCTGGGAATGTGACACGCCACCCTGGAGTTCCTCCTCGTAACCTTTCCTGTGGAGAGCGCCTCCGTCTTGAGATGGCGACTCGATGCGCCGGCGAATCTCTTTCCCGAACACAGCAGGGAAAGGTATCCCTCCCCTCTCAACCTATGAGGCCGAAACGGGGTTCCTCTGGATGTGGGTGCGACTCCTTGCTTGGGTCCTCCTCGAGTGGAACAGGAATGTGGCGGAAGCGTTTTGAGTTGGCAGCAAGGGTCTCAGAAGGAGCTTTGGAAGTTCGTGAGCGTTATGAGCCTGTGATTTCGCATCGAGACCCGCCGCTCCAGGACGCGAAATGGCCGCGACTAAATCTGGCCTTCTAGGCCGGAAACCTTCTGGATTTTTCTGCCGAGTTGAGCGGCATGTGCTCCTCGATGTCTACGGCGGCTACTTAGGGACCCGCCTCTGATGCGGCTCAGGAAAGGCCGCAGTCCCATTCGGAGTTGGCTCGTCCGGGGCTCTCGGGATTCCTACTCCCGGTCGATTGGCGCCCGGGGCCTAAAGAGCTTGTGTCGGTCGGTTGGAACAGCGAGGATCTCCAGTGCAATGACATGGGATCTTGGGTACTTCGGGAGTACTCACCCAGGGAGTCAGTGCTCATCCTCGAGTGGAGGCGGGCATTGAACAGCGCGCTTTCCACCGGCTGTAGCACATATTCGCAGTAGGTCATTCTTCCCCCGTCGAGTGGATCCAGGGATCAGACAGTGGTTTCCCTGCGGCTTTGCCCATGGAGCGCTCGTTCTCAGAGAGGCCCTTCTCGGAGAGAGGCTGCTCCCCCAAACTCTGCCACCCGTCGCTGTGGATCGTCCTCGTCTATGAAAGTCGAGGGCAGTGGCAGGGGAAAACAGGTTTCCTGGAATGGAGCTGAATATCTGGGGTATCTGGAATGGTGGCACAGCGACTGGAAGTTCCTCTCACCCCCTTTCCTGTTGAAGGCATCCCTCTTGAGTATTGACGGAAGTCGGGAGGAAAGCGCACGTGCATGCCCCCCACTCGAGCGAAGGACTGACTCCCCTGGGGAGACTCAGAAGTACCCCAAGATCCATGTCAGCACTGGAGAGGAATCTCAGGTTCCGGCACCGACTCCACACAAGATCTTAGGCCCCGGCATCGACGGGAGAGGAATCCGAGAGCCCCCGAGCAACTCGCATGGGGACTGGCCTTTCCTGAGGCCACCAGAGCGGGTCCCTGAGGTCCCCGTCGTAAGTCGAGAGCACCTGCCGCAACTCGAGAAAATCCAGGAGGTTCTCCCCTCCAGGCGAGATGAGGCCCATTTCCGCTGAGGCGTCTCGAGGCTAATCACACCTAAACCTCTGGAACTTCCAAAGGGTCCTTCACACCCTTGCTGCAACTCAAGAAGTTCCCCGACATACCCGTCTCCACTCTGAGAGGAAGCACGAGAGTCCCGCCCACATCCAGAGGAGCCCCGTTTCCGCCTCCAGATCGAGAGGAGGGATCCTTTCCCTGCGTGGTCGGGTAAAGAATTCCCGGCGTTCCCGTCGCATCTCAAGAGGAGGCGCTCTCCACAGGAAAGGCGAGAGGAACTCCAGGGTCGTGCCACCATTCCCAGAGTCCCCCAGATGTCTCAGTCCATTCCAGGGAACCTGTTTTCCCTGCACTGTCTCGACTTTCAAGCCGAGGATCGACTCACACCACGGTGGCACGTGGGACAGCCCTGTGGGAAAGCCTCGTGGGAAAGCCTCGAGGGAAAGCCACAGATCCCTTGATCCACGAGAAGGGAAGCGTGACACTGCTGCTACAGCTCGGGAGGAAAGCGCACGTGCATGCCCCACTCGAGACGAGGACTGACTGCCCTGGGGAGACTCCAGAAGTACCCCAAGATCCATGTCAGCACTGGAGAGGAATCCTCAGGTTCCGGCACCGACTCCACACAAGATCTTATGCCCCGGCATCGACGGGAGAGGAATCCTGAGAGGCCCCGTGCAACTCGCATGGGGACTGGCCTTTCCTGAGGCCACCAGAGCGGGTCCCTGAGGTCCCCGTTGTAAGTCGAGAGCACCTGCCGCAACTCGAGAAAATCCAGGAGGTACTCCCCTCCAGGCGAGGTGAGGCCCATTTCCGCTGAGGCTTCTCGAGGCTAATCACACGCAACCTCTGGAAATTCCAAAGGGTCCTTCACACCCTTGCTGCAACTCAAGAAGTTCCCCGACTTACCCGTCTCCACTCGAGAGGAAGCCCGAGAGTCCCGCCCACATCCAGAGGAGACCCGTTTCTGCCTCCTAGATCGAGAGGAGGGATCCTCTCCCTACGTGGTCGGGATAGAATTCCCGGCGTTCCCGGCGCATCTCAAGAGGAGGCGCTATCCACAGGAAAGGTGAGAGGAACTCCAGGGTCGTGCCACCATTCCCAGAGTCCCCCAGATGTCTCAGCCCATTCCAGGGAAACCTGTTTTCCCTGCACTCCTCGACTTACAAGCCGAGGATCGACTCACACCATGGTGGTTCGTGGGACAGCCCTGTGGGAAAGCCTCGTGGGAAAGCCTCCTGGGAAGGCCTCGAGGGAAAGCCACAGATCCCTTGATCCACGCGAAGGGAAGTGCGACACTGCTGCTACAGCTCGGGAGGAAAGCGCACGTGCATGCCCCCACTCGAGACAAGGACTGACTCCCCTGGGGAGACTTCAGAAGTACCCCAAGATCCATGTCAGCACTGGAGGGAATCCTCAGGTTCCGGCACCGACTCCTCACAAGGTCTTAGGCCCCGGGATCGAAGGGAGAGGAATCCTGAGAGGCCCCCGAGCAACTCGCATGGGGACTGGCCTTTCCTGAGGCCACCAGAGCGGGTCCCTGAGGTCCCCGTCGTAAGTCGAGAGCACCTGCCGCAACTCGAGAAAATCCAGGAGGTTCTCCCCTCCAGGCGAGATGAGGCCCATTTCCGCTGAGTCGTTTCGCGGCTAATCACACCTAACCTCTGGAACTTCCAAAGGGTCCTTCACACCCTTGCTGCAACCCAAGAAGATCCCCGACATACCCGTCTCCACTCTAGAGGAAGCACGAGAGTTCACCCCACATCCAGAGGAGCCCCGTTTCCGCCTCCTAGCTCGAGAGGAGGGATCCTTTCCCTGCGTGGTCGGGAAAGAATTCCCGAAGTTCCCGACGCATCTCAAGAGGAGGTGCTCTCCACAGGAAAGGCGAGAGGAACTCCAGGGTCGTGCCACCATTCCCAGAGTCCCCCAGATGTCTCAGTCCATTCCAGGGAAACCTGTTTTCCCTGTACTGCCTCGACTTTCAAGCCGAGGATCGACTCACACAACGGTGGCACGTGGGACAGGCCTGTGGGAAAGCCTCGTGGGAAAGCCTCGGGGGAAAGCCTCGAGGGAAAGCCACAGATCCCTTGATCCACGCGAAGGGAAGCGTAACACTGCTGCTACAACTCGGGAGGAAAGCGCACGTGCATGCCCCCACTCGAGACGAGGACTGACTTCCCTGGGGAGACTCCAGAAATACCCCAAATCCATGTCAGCACTGGAGAGGAATCCTCAGGTTCCGGCAGCGACTCCACACAAGGTCTTAGGCCCCGGCATCGACGGGAGAGGAATCCTGAGATGATCCCGAGCAACTCGCTGGGGATTGGCCTTTCCTGAGGCCACCAGAGCGGGTCCCTGAGGTCCCCGAAGTAAGTCGAGAGCACCTGCCGCAACTCGAGAAAATCCAGGACGTTCTCCACTCCAGGCGAGATGAGGCCCATTTCCGCTGAGGCGTCTCGAGGCTAATCACACCTAACTTCTGGAACTCCCAAAGGGTCCTTCACACCCTTGCTGCAACTCAAGAAGTCCCCGACATACCCGTCTCCACTCGAGAGGAAGCATGAGAGTTCCCCCCACATCTTGAGGAGCCCCGTTTCCGCCTTCTAGCTCGAGAGGAGGGATCCTTTCCCTTCGTGGTCGGGAAAGAATTCCGGGGTTCCCGTTGCATCTCAAGAGGAGGCGCTCTCCAGAGGAAAGGCGAGAGAAACTCGATGGTCGTGCCACCATTCCCAGAGTGCCCCAGATGTCTCTATCCATTCCAGGGAAACCTGTTTTCCCTGCACTGCCTCGACTTTCAAGCCGAGGATCGACTCACACCACGGTGGCACGTGGGACAGCCCTGTGGGAAAGCCTCGTGGGAAAGCCTCGAGGGAAAGCCACAGATCCCTTGATCCACGCGAAGGGAAGCGCTACACTGCTGCTACAGCTCGGGAGGAAATCGCACGTGCATGCCCCCACTCGAGACCAGGATTGACGCCCCTGGCGAGACTCCAGAAGTACCCAAGATCCATGTCAGCACTGGAGAGGAATCCTCAGGTTCCGGCACTGACTCCACACAAGGTCTTAGGCCCAGGATCGACGGGAATAGATCCCGAGAGGCCCCGAGCAACTCGCATGGGGACTGGCCTTTCCTGAGGCCACCAGAGTGGGTCCCTGAGGTCCCCGTCGTAAGTCGAGAGTACCTGTCGCAACTCGAGGAAATCCAGGAGGTTCTCCGCTCCAGGCAAGATGAGGCCCATTTCCGCTTAGGCGTCTTGAGGCTTATCACACCTAAACTCTGGAATTTCAAAGGGTTCTTCACACCCTTGCTGCAACTCAAGAAGTTCTACGACATACCCGTCTCCACTAGAGAGGTAGCACTAGCGTTCCGCCCACATCCAGAGTAGCACTGTTTCCATCTCATAGCTCGAGAGGAGGGATACTTTCCCTGTGTGTTCGGGAAAGAATTCCCGGCGTTCCCGTCGCATCTCAAGAGGAGGCGCTCTCCACAGGAAAGGCGAGAGAAACTCCAGGGTCGTGCCACCATTCCCAGAGTCCCCCAGATGTCTCAGTCTATTCCATGGAAACCTGTTTTCCCTGAACTGCCTCGACTTTCAAGCCGAGGACCGACTCACACCACGGTGGCACGTGGGACAGCCCTGTGGGAAAGCCTCGTGGGAAAGCCTCATGGGAAAGCCTCGAGTGAAAGTCACAGATCCCTTGATCCACGCGAAGGGAAGCGTGACACTGCTGCTAGAGCTCGGGAGGAAATCGCCCGTGACGCCACCACTCGAGACGAGGACTGACTTCCCTGGGGAGACTCCAGAAGTACCCCAAGATCCATGTCGGCACTGGAGAGGAATCCTCAGGTTCGGGCACTGACACCACACAAGGTCTTAGGACCCAGCATCGACGGGAGTGGAATCCCGAGAGGCCCCCGAGCCACTCGCATGGGGACTGGCCTTTCCTGAGGCCACCAGAGCGGGACTCTGAGGTGCCCGTCGTAAGTCGAGAGCACCTGCCGCAACTCGAGAAAATTCAGGAGGTTCTCCCCTCCAGGCGAGATGAGGCGCATTTTTGCTGAGGCGTCTCAGGGTAATCAGACCTAACCTCTGCAACTTCCAAAGGGTCCTTCACAACCTTGCTGCAACTCAAGAAGTTGCCCGACATACCCGTCTCCACTCGAGAGGAAGCACGAGAGTCCCGCCCACATCCAGAGGAGCCCCGTTTCCGCCTCCTAGCTCGAGAGGAGGGATCCTTTCCCTGCGTGGTCAGGAAGAATTCCTGGCGTTCCCGTCGCATCTCAAGAGGAGGCACTCTCCACAGGAAAGGCGAGAGGAAATCCAGGGTCGTGCCACCATTCCCAGAGTCCCGCAGATGTCTCAGTCCATTCCAGGGAAACCTGTTTTCCCTGCACTGCCTCGACTTTCAAGCCGGGATCAACTCACACGACGGTGGCACGTGGGACAGCCCTGTGGGAAAGCCTCGTGGGAAAGCCTCGTGGGATAGCCTCGAGGGAAAGGCACAGATCCCTTGATCGACCTGAAGGGAAGCGTGACACTGCTGCTACAGCTCGGAAGGAAAGCGCACGTGCATGCCCACACTCAAGACGAGGACTGACTCCCGTGGGGAGACTCCAGAAGTACCCCAACATCCATGTCAGCAATGGTGAGGAATCCTCAGCTTCCGGGACTATCTACACACAAGGTCTTAGGCCACAGCATCAACGGGAGAGGAATCCCGAGAGGCCTCCGAGCAACTCGCATGGGGACTGGCCTTTCCTGAAGCCACCAGAGCGGGTCCCTGAGGTCCCCGTCGTAAGTCGAGAGCACCTGCCGCAACTCGAGAAAATCCAGGAGGTTCTCCCCTCCAGGCGAGATGAGGCCCATTTCCGCTGAGGCGTCTCCAGGCTAATCACACCTAAACCCTGGAACTTCCAAAGGGTCCTTCACACCCTTGCTGCAACTCAAGAAGTTCCCCGACATACCGTCTACACTCGAGAGGAAGCACGAGAGTCCCGCCCACATCCAGAAGAGCCCCGTTTCCGCCTCCTAGTTGGAGAGGAGGAATCCTTTCCCTGTGTGTTCGGGAAAAAATTCCCGGCGTTCCCGTCGCATCTCAAGAGGAGGCGCTCTCCACAGGAAAGACGAGAGGAACCCCAGAGTCTTACCACCATTCCCAGAGTCCCCCAGATATCTCAGTTCATTCGAGGAAAACCTGTTTTCCCTGCACTGCCTCGACTTTCAAGCCGAGGATCGACTCACACCACGGTGGCACGTGGGACAGCCCTGTGGGAAAGCCTCGTGGGAAAGCCTCGAGCGAAAGTCACAGATCCCTTGATCCACGCGAAGGGAAGCGTGACACTGCTGCTACAGCTCGGGAGGAAAGCGCCCGTGCATGCCCCCACTCGAGACGAGGACTGACTTCCCTGGGGAGACTCCAGAAGTACCCCAAGATCCATGTCGGCACTGGAGAGGAATCCTCAGGTTCCAGCACTGACTCCAGACAAGGTCTTAGGACCCAGCATCGACGGGAGTGGAATCCCGAGAGGCCCGCGAGCAACTCGCATGGGGACTGGCCTTTCGTGAGGCCACCAGAGCTGGACCCTGAGGTCCCCGTCGTAAGTCGAGAGCACCTGCTGCATCTCGAGAAAATCCAGGAGGTTTTCCCCTCCAGGCGAGATTAGTCGCATTTGTGCTGAGGCGTCTCAGGGTAATGAGACCTAACCTCTGCAACTTCCAAAGGGTACTTCACAACCTTGCTGCACTCAAGAAGTTGCCCGACATACCCGTCTCCACTCGAGAGGAAGCACGAGAGTCCTGCCCACATCCAGAGGAGCCCCGTTTGCGCCTCCTAGCTAGAGAGGAGGGATCCTTTCCCTGCGTGTTCGGGAAAGAATTCCCAGTGTTCCGTCGCATCTCAAGAGGAGGCGCTCTCCACAGGAATGGCGAGAGGAACTCCAGGATCGTGCCACCATTCCCACAGTCCCCCAATGTCTCAGTGCATTCCAGGGAAACCTGTTTTCCCTGCACTGACTCGACTTGCAGCCGAGGATCGACTCACACCACGGTGGCACGTGGGTCAGCCCTGTGGGAAAGCCTCGTGTGAAATCCTCGTGGGAAAGCCTCGAGGGAAAGCCACAGATCCCTTGATCCACGTGAATGGAAGGGTGACACTGCTGTAACAGATCGGGAGGAAAGCGCACGTGCATGCCCCCACTCGAGACGAGGACTGACTTCCCTGGGGAGACTCCAGAAGTACCCCAAGGTCAATGTAAGCAATAGTGAGGAATCCTCAGCTTCCGGCACTTTCTCCACACAAGGTCTTAGGCCACAGCATCAACGGGACAGGAATCCCGAGAGGCCCCCGAGAAACTCGCATGGGGACTGGCCTTTCCTGAGGCCACCAGTGCGGGACTCTGAGGTCCCCGTCGTAAGTCGAGAGCACCTACTGCAACTCGAGAAAATTCAGGAGGTTCTCCCCTCCAGTCGAGATGAGGCCCATTTTCGCTGAGGTGTCTCGAGGCTAATCACACCTAACCTCTGGAACTTCCAAAGGGTCCTTCACACCCTTGCTGCAACTCAAGTAATTCCCCGACATACCCGGCTCCACTCGAGAGGAAGCACGAGAGTCCCGCCCACATCCAGAGGAGCCCCGTTTCCGCCTCCTAGCTCGAGAGGAGGGATCCTTTCCCTGTGTGGTCGGGAAAGAATTCCCGGCGTTCCGTCGCATCTCAAGAGGAGGCGCTCTCCACAGGAAAGGCGAGAGGAACTCCATGGTCGTGCCACCATTCCCAGAGTCCCTCAGATATCTCAGTCCATTCCAGGGAAACCTGTTTTCCCTGCACTGCCTCGACTTTCAAGGTGAGGATCGACTCACACCACGGTGGTCCGTGGGACAGCCCTGTGGGAAAGCCTCGTAGGAAAGCCTCAAGGGAAAGCCACAGATCCCTTGATCCACGCGAAGGGAAGCGTGACACTGCTGCTACAGCTCGGGAGGAAAGGGAACGTGCATGCCCCCACTCGAGACGAGGACTGACTCCCCTGGGGAGACTCCAGACGTACCCCAAGATCCATGTCAGCACTGGAGAGGAATCCTCAGGTTCCGGCACCGACTCCACACAAGGTCTTAGGCCCCGGCATCGACGGGAGAGGAATCCCGATAGGCCCCCGAGCACCTCACATGGGGACTGGCCTTTCCTAAGGCCACCAGAGCGGGACCCTGAGGTCCCCGTCGTAAGTTGAGAGCCCCTGCCGCAACTCGAGAAAATCCAGGAGGTTGTCCCCTCCAGGCGAGATGAGGCCCATTTGCGCTGAGGCATCTCGAGGCAAATCAAACCTAACCTCTGGAAATTCCAAAGGGTCCTTCACACCCTTGCTGCAACTCAAGAAGATCCCCAACATACCCGTCTCCACTCGAGAGGAAGCACCAGAGTCCCGCCCACATCCAGAGGAACCCCATTTCCACCTCATAGCTCGAGAGGAGGGATCCATTCCCTGCGTGGTCGGAAAAGAATTCCCGGCGTTCCCGTCGCATCTCAAGAGGAGGCACTCTCCACAGGAAAGGCGTGAGGAACTTCAGGGCCGTGCCACCATTCCAGAGTCCCCCAGATGTCTCAGTCCATTCCAGGGAAACCTGTTTTCCCTGCACTGCCTCGACTTTCAAGCCGAGGATCGACTCACACCACGCTGGTACGTGGGACAGCCCTGTGGGAAAGCCACGTGGGAAAGCCTCATGGGAAAGCCTCGAGGGAAAGCCCCTGATCCCTTGATCCACGCGAAGGGAAGTGTGACACTGCTGCTACAGCTCGGGAGGAAAGGGCACGTGCATGCCCCCACTCGAGACGAGGACTGTCTCCCCTGGAGAGACTCACATTCAGAGAACCCCGTTTCCGCCTGGCAGCTCGTAATGAAGAATCCTATCCTGCTTTGTCAGGAAAGTTTTTTCCGGCGTTCCCGTGGCATCTCAAGAGCAAGGGCTCTCAATAGGAAAGGCGAGAGGTACTCCAGGGTCGTGCCACCATTCCAAGAGTCCCCAGATGTCTCAGTCCATTTCAGAGGAACCTGTTTTCCCTGCACTGCCTCGATTTCAAGCCGAGGATCCACTCACACCATGGTGGCACGTGGGACAGCCCTGTGGGAAAACCTCGTGGGAAAGCCTCGAGGGAAAGCCACAGATCCTTGATCCCACGACGGGAAGCCTGACACATCTGCTACACTGTCCCTGAGGTCACGGTCGTATGTCGAGAGCACCTGCCGCAACTCGAGAAAATCCCAGGAGGTTCTCTGCTCCAGTCTAGATGAGGCCCATTTTCTCTGCGGGCATCTCGAGAGTAATCACACCTAAACTCTGGAACTTCCAAACGGTCCTACACACCCTTGCTACAACTCAAGAAGTTCCCTGACATACCCGTCTCCACTCCAAGAGGAAGCACGAGGGTCCGGCGACCTCCAGAGGAGCTCCGTTTCCACCTCCAAGCTCGAGATGAGGGATCCTTCCCTGCTTGCTCGGGAAAGAATTCCCGACGTTTCTGACGCATCTCAAGAGGGGCGCGCTTCACAGTAGAGGCGAGAGGAACTCATGGGTCGTGCCACCATTCAATAGTCCCGCAGATGTCTCAGTCCATTCCAGAGGATCCTGTTTTCCCTGCACTGCTTCGACTTTCACGCCGAGGATCGACTCACACCACGATGGCACGTGGGACAGCCTGTATGAAAAGCCTCGTGGTAAAGCCTCGAGGGAAAGCCACAGATCCCTTGATCCAGCGACGGAAGCGTGACACTGCTGCTACAGCACGGGAGGAAAGCGCACGTGCATGCCCCCACTCGAGACGAGGACTGACTCCCTGGGGAGACTCCAGAAGTACCCCAAGATGCATGTCAGCCCTGGAGAGGAATCCTCAGGTTCCGGCCCCGACTCCACAAAAGGTCTTAGGCCCGGCCATCGACGGGAGTGGAATCATGAGAGGCCCCCATAGCAACACGCATGGGGACTGGTCTTTCCTGTGGCCCCGG
>NW_017217791.1:0-12304 GCF_001704415.2 Capra hircus | reverse complement strand
TGCGGCAGGTGCTCTGGACTTACGATTGGGACCTCAGGACCCGCTCTGGTGGCCTCAGGAAAGGCCAGTCCCCCATGCAAGTTGCTCTTAGGGCACTCGGGAATTCCTGCTCCGCGTAGATGCTGGGGCCTAAAGACCTTCTGGTGGAGTCGTGCCTCCGCACTCGATAAAATCCAGGAGGTTCTCCCCTCCAGGCGAGATTGAGGCCCATTTCCGCTGAGGCTTCTCGAGGCTAATCACATCTAATATCTGGAACTTCGAAAAAGGGGTCCTTCACACCCTTGCTGCAACTCAAGAATTCCCCGACATACCCTCTCCACTCGAGAGGAAGCACGAGATCCCGCCTTCATCCAGAGGAGCCCCATTCCGCCTCCTAGCTCGAGAGGAGGGATTCTTTCCCGGCTGTGGTCGGGAAAGAATTCCCGACGTTCCCGTCGCATCTCAAGAGGAGGCCGCTCTCCACAGGAAAGGCGAGAGGAACTCCAGGGTTGTGCCACCATTTCCAGAGTCCCCCAGATGTTTCAGTACATTCTAGGAAAATCTGTTTTCCCTGCACTGCCTGACTTTCAAGCCGAGGATAGACTCACACCACGGTGGCACGTGGGACAGCCCCTGTGGGAAAGCCTCGTGGGAAAGCTTAAAGCCTCGTGGGAAAGCCTCGAGGGAAAGACACTGATCCCTTGATCCACGCGACGGGAGCATGACACTGCTGCTACAGCTAGGGAGGAAAGCGCAGGTGCATGCCTCCACTCGAAACGAGGACTGACTCCCCTGGGGAGACTTTCAGAAGTACCCCAATATCCATGTCATCAGTGGAGAGGAAACCTCGGTTCCGGCACCGAATCCACACAAGGTCTTAGGCCCCGGCTCCGACGGGAGAGGAATCCGGAGAGCCCGAGCAACTCGCATGGGGACTGGCATTTCCTGAGGCCACCAGCGCGGTCCCTGAGGTCCCCGTCGTAAGTCGAGAGAACCTGCCCTATTTCGAGAAAATCCAGGAGGTTCTCCCCTCCAGGCCCGATGAGGCCCATTTCCGCTGAGTTGTCTCGAAGCTAATCACACCTAACCTCTGAAACTTCCAAAGGATCCTTCACACCCTTGCTGCAACTCAGGAAGTTCCCCGACATACCTGTCTCCACTCGAGAGGAAGCACGAGCATCCCCCCAACATCCAGAGGAGCCCCGTTTCCGCCTCCTAGCTCGAGAGGAGGGATCCATTTCCTGGGTGGACGGAAAAGAATTTCCGGCGTTCCTGTCGCATCTCAAGAGGAGCGCTCTCCACAGGAAAGCGAGAGGAACTCCAGGGTGGTGACACCATTCCCAGAGTCCCCCAGATGTCTCAGTCCATTCCAGGGAAAACTGATTTCCTTGCAATGCCTCGACTTTCAAGCCGAGGATGGACTCACACCACGGTGGCACGTGGGACAGCCCTGTGGGAAAGCCTCGTGGGAAAGACTCATAGGAAAGCCTCCAAGGAAAGCCACAGATCCCTTAATCCACTCGACGGGTATCGTGACACTGCTGCTACAGCTCGGGAGGAAAGAGCACGTGCATGCCCCCACTAGATACGAGGACTGACTCCGCTGAGGAGACTCCAGACGTACCCCAAGATCCATGTCAGCACTGGAGAGGAATCCTCAGGTTCCCGGCACCGACTCCACACAAGGTCTTAGGCCCCGCACCGACTCCACACAAGGTCTTAGGCCCCGGCATCGACGGGAGGGTTATCCGGAGAAGCCTCCGAGCAACTTCCATGGGGACTGGCCTATCCTGAGGCCCCCAGGGCGGGTCCCTGAGGTCCCTGTAGTAAGTCGAGAGCACCTTCCGCAACTCGACAAAATCCAGGAGGTTCTCCCCTCCAGGCGAGATGAGGACCATTTCCGCTGAGGGGTCTCGAGACTAATCACATCTAACATCTGGAACTTCCAAAGGGTCCTTCACAACCTTGCTGCAATTCAAGAAGTTCCCCGACATACCTGTCTCCACTCGAGAGGAAGCACGAGAGTCCCGCCCACATCCAGAGAAGCCCCGTTTCCGCCTCCTAGCTGGAGAGGAGGGATCCTTTCCCTGCGTGGTCGGGAATGAATTCCCGGCGTTCCCCTCGCACCTCAAGAGGAGGCGCTCTCCACAGGAAATGCGAGAGGAACTCCAGGGTCGTGCCACCATTCCCAGAGTCCCCCAGATATCTCAGTCCATTCCAGGGAAACCCTTTTTCCCTGCACTGCCTCGACTTTCAAGCCGAGGATCGACTCAAACCACGGTGGCACGTGGGACAGCCCTGTGGGAAAGCCTCGTGGGAAAAGCCTCGTGGGAAAGCCTCGAGGAGAAAGCCACAGATCCCTTGATCCACGCGAAGGGAAGCGTGACAGTGCTGCTACAGCTCGGGAGGAAAGAGCACGTGCATGCCCCCACTCGAGACAAGGACTGATTCGCCTGGAGAGACTCCATAAGTACCCCAAGATTCATGTCAACACTGGAGAGGAATCCTCAGTTTCCGGCACCCACTCCACACAAGATCTAAGGCGCCAGCATCGACGGGAGAGGAATCCCGAGAGGCCCCCGGGCAACTCGCCATGGGGACTTGCCTTTCCTGAGGCCATCAGACGCGGTTCCTTGAGGTCCCCGTCGTAAGTCGAGAGCACCTGCCGCAACTCGAGAAAATCCCGGAGGTTTTCCCCTCCAGGCGAGATGAGGCCCATTTCCGCTGAGGTGTCTCGAGGCTAAATCACACCTAAACTCTGGAACTTCCAAAGGGTCCTTCACACCCTTGCTGCAACTCAAGAAGTTCCCCGACATACCCGTCTCCCCTCGAGAGGAAGCACGAGAGTCCCAGCCCAAATCCAGAGGAGCCCCGTTTCCGCCTCCTAGCTCGAGGGAGGGATCCTTTCCCAGCGTGGTCGGGAAAGAATTCCCGGGTTTCCCGTTGCATCTCAAGAGGAGGCGCTCTCCAGAGGAAAGGCGAGAGGAACTCCAGGGTCGGGCCACCATTCCCAGAGTCCCCTGGAATTCTCAGTCCATTCCAGGGAAAGCTGTTTTCCGTGCACTGCCTCGACTTTCAAGCCGAGGATCGACTCACACCACGGTGGCACGTGGGACAGCCCTGTGGGGAAAGCCTCGTGGAAAGCCTCGAGGGAAAGACCACAGATCCCTTGATCCACAGCGAAGGGAAGCGCGACACTGCTGCTACAGCTCGAGAGGAAAGCGCACGTGCATGCCTCCACTCGAGAGGAGGACTGACTCCGTTGGGGAGACTCCAGAATTACACCCAAGATCCATGTCTGCACTGGAGAGGAATCCTCAGGTTCCGGCACTGAGTCCACACAAGGTCTTAGGCCCCAGCATCGATGGGAGAGGAATCCCGAGAGGCCCCCGAACAACTCGCAATGGGGACTGGCCTTTCCTGAGGCCACCAGAGCGGGATCCCTGAGGTCCCTGTCGTAAGTCCAGAGCACCTGCCACACCTCGAGAAAATCCAGGATGTTCTCCCCTCCAGGCGAGATGAGGCCCATTTCCGCTGAGGCGTCTCCGAGGAAAATCACACCTAACCACTGGAACTTCCAAAGGGACCTTCACACCCTTGCTACAACTCAAGAAGTTCCCCGACATACCCGTCTCCACTCAAGAGGAAGCACGGAGAGTCCCGCCCACATCCAGAGGAGCCCTGTTTCCGCCTCATAGCTCGAGAGGATTGATCCTTTCCCTGCGTGGTCGGGAAAGAATTCCCGGCGTTCCCAACGCATTCAAGAAGGAGGCGCTCTCCACAGGAAAAGCAAGAGGAACTCCAGGGTCGTGCCACCATTCCCAGAGTCCCCCAGATGTCTCAGTCCTTTCCAGGGAAACCTGTATTCCCTGCACTGCCTCGACTTTCAAGCCGAGGATCGACTCACACCACAGTGGCACGTGGGACAGCCCTGGGGGAAAGCCTCGTGGGAAAGCCTCGTGGGAAAGCCTCGAGGGAAAGCCACAGATCCCTTGATCCACGCGTAGGGAAGCGTGACACTGCTGCTACAGCTCGGGAGGAAAGCGCACATACATGCCCCCACTCGAGACGAGGACTGACTCCCCTGGGGAGACTCCAGAAGTACCCCAGTCCATGTCAGCACTGCAGAGGTAACCTCAGGTTCCGGCACTGACTCCACACAAGGTCTTAGGCCCCGGCATCGACGGGAGAGAATCCCGAGAGGCCCCGAGCAATTCGCATGGGGAGTGGCCTTTTCTGAGGCCCCCAGAGCGGGTCGTTGAGGTCCCCGTCGTAAGTCGAGCAGCAACTGCCCATCTCGAGAAAATCCAGGAGGTAGTCCCCTCCAGGCGAAGATGAGGCCCATTTCCGCTGAGGCGACTGGAAGCTAATCACCCTAATCCTCTGGAACTTCCAAAGGGTCCTTCACAGCCTTGCTGCAACTCAAGAAGTTCCCCGACATACCCGTCTCCACTCAAGAGGAAGCACGAGAGTCCCGCCCACATCCAGAGGGGCCCCGTTTCCGCCTCCTAGCTCGAGAGGAGGGATCCTTTCCTTTCGTGGTCGGCAAAAAATTCCCCGGCGTTCCCGTCGCATCTCAGGAGGAGGCGCTCTCCACAGGAAAGGCGAGAGGAAATCCAGGGTCGTGCCACCATTCCCAGAGTCCCCAAGATGTCTCAGTCCATTCCAGGGAAACCTGTTTTCCCTGCACTGCCTCGACATTCAAGCCGTGGATCGACTCACATCACGGTGGCACGTGGGACAAACCATGTGGGAAAGCCTCGTGGGAAAGCCTCGTGTGAAAGCCTCCAGGGAAAGCCACAGATCCCTTGATCCACGGGAAGGGAACGTGACACTGCTGCTACAGCTCGGGAGGAAAGCGCACGTGCATGCCACCTATCGGGACGAGGACTGACTCCCCTGCGGAGACTCCAGAAGTACCTCAAGGTCCATGTCAGCACTGGAGAGGAATCCTCAGGTTCCGGCACCGACTCCACACAAGGTCTTAGGCCCCGGCATCGACGGGAGAGAATCCCGAAGAGGCCCCGAGCAACTCGCATGGGGACTGGCCTTTCCTGAGGCCACCAGAGCGGGTCCCTGAGGTCCCCGTCGTAAGTCGAGAGCACCTGCCGCAACTCGAGAAAATCCAGGAGGTTGCTCCCTCCAGGCGAGATGAGGCCCATTTCCGCTGAGGCGTCTGCGAGGCTAATCACACCTAACTCTGGAACTTCCAAAGGGTCCTTCACACCCTTGCTGCAACTCAAGAAGTTCCCCGACATACCCGTCTCCACTCGAAGGGAAGCACGAGAGTCCCGCCCTACATCCAGAGGAGCCCCGTTTCCGCCTCCTAGCTCGAGAGGAGGGATCCTTTCCCTGCGTGGTCGGGAAAGAATTCCCGGCGTTCCCGTCGCATCTCAAGGAGGAGGCGACTCTCCACAGGAAAGGCGAGAGGAACTCCAGGGTCGTGCCACCATTCCCAGAGTCCCCAAGATGTCTCAGTCCATTCCAGGGAAACCTGTTTTCCCTGCACTGCCTCGACTTTCAAGCCGAGGATCGACTCACACCACGGTGGCACGTGGGACAGCCTGTGGGAAAGCCTCGTGGGAAAGCCCTCGTGGTGAAAGCCTCGAGGGAAAGCCACAGATCCCTTGATCCACGCGAAGGGAAGCGTGACACTGCTGCTACAGCTCGGGAGGAAAGCGCACGTGCATGCCCACCACATCGGAGACGAGGACTGACTCCCCTGCGGAACTCCCAGAAGTACCTCCAAGATCCATGTCAGCACTGGAGAGGAATCCTCAGGTTCCGGCACAGACTCCACAACAAGGTCTTAGTCCCCGGCATCGAACGGGAGAGGAATCCCGAGAGGCCCCGAGAAACTCGCATGGGGACTGGCCTTTCCTGAGGCCACCAGAGCGGGTCCCTGAGGTCCCCGTCGTAAGTCGAGAGCACCTGCCGCAACTCGAGAAAATCCAGGAGGTTCTCCCTTCCAGGCGAGATGAGGCACATTTCCGCTGAGGCGTCTCGAAGGCTAATCACACCTAACCTCTGGAACTTACAAAGGGTCCTGTCACACCCTTGCTGCAACTCAAGAAGTTCCCCGATCATATCCCGTCTCCACTCGAGAGGAAGCACGAGCGTCCCGCCCACATCCAGAGGAGCCCCGTTTCCGCCTCCTAGCTCGAGAGGAGGGATCCTTTCCCTGCAGTGGTCGGGAAATAATTCCTGGCGTTCCCGTCGCATCTCAAGAGGAGGCGACTCTCCACATGAAAGCCGAGAGGGAACTCCAGGGTCGTGCCACCATTCCCAGAGTTCCCCCAGATGTCTCAGTCCATTCCAGGGAAACCTGTCTTCCCTGCACTGCCTGCGACGTTCAAGCCGAGGATCGACTCACACCACGGTGGCACGTGGGACAGCCCTGTGGGAAAGCATCGTGGGAAAGCCTGCGTGAGGCTCGAGGAAAGCCTCGAGGGAAAGCCACAGATCCCTTGAGCCACGCGAAGGGAAGCTGACAGCTGCTGCTACAGCTCGGGAGGAAAGCACACGTGCATGCCCCCATCTCGAGACGATGGACTGACTCCCCTGGGGAGACTCCAGAAGTACCCCAAGATCCATGTCAGCACTGGAGAGGAATCCTCAGGTTCCGGCACCGACTCCACACAAGGTCTTAGGCCCCAGGCTATCGACGGGAGAGGAATCCCGAGAGGCCCCCGAGGAACTCGCATGGGGACTGGCCTTTCCTGAGGCCACCAGAGTCGGGTCCCTGAGGTCCCCGTCGTAAGTCGAGAGCACCTGCCACAACTCGAGAAAATCCAGGAGGTTCTCCCCTCCAGGCGAGATGAGGCCCATTTCCGCTGAGGCGTCTCCGAGGCTAATCACACCTAACCTCTGGAACTTCCAAAGGGTCCTTCACACCCTTGCTGCAACTCAAGAAGTTCCGCCGACATACCCGTCTCCACTCGAGAGGAAAGCACGAGAGTCCCGCCCACATCCAGAGGATCCCCGT
Source organism: Capra hircus (assembly GCF_001704415.2). Classification (NCBI taxonomy): domain Eukaryota; kingdom Metazoa; phylum Chordata; class Mammalia; order Artiodactyla; family Bovidae; genus Capra; species Capra hircus. The sequence continues at coordinate 5,340 of NW_017217791.1, read as the reverse complement.
TTCTGCCTTCCTAGCTCGAGAGGAGGGATCCTTTCCCTGCGTGGTCGGGAAAAGAATTCCCGGAGTTCCCGTCGCATCTCAAGAGGAGGCACTCTCCACAGGAAAGGCGAGAGGAACTCCAGGGTCGTGCCACCATTCCCAGAGTCCCCAAGATGTCTCAGTCCATTCCAGGGAAACCTTTTTTCCCTGCACTGCCTCGACTTTCAAGCCGAGGATCGACATCGACACACACCACGGTGGCACGTGGGACAGCCTTGTGGGAAAGCCTAGTGGGAAAGCCTCGTGGGAAAGCCTCGAGGGAAAGCCACAGATCCCTTGATCCACGCGAAGGGAAGCGTGACCCTGCTGCTCCAGCTCGGGAGGAAAGCCCACGTGCATGCCCCCACTTGAGACGAGGACTGACTCCCCTGGGGAAACTCCAGAAGTACCCCAAGATCCATGTCATCACTGGAGAGGAATCCTCAGTTTCCGGCACCGACTCCACACAAGGTCTTAGGCCCCGGTATCGACGGGAGAGGAATCACGAGTGGCCCCGAGAAACTCGAATGGGGATTGGCCTTTCCTGAGGCCACCAGATCGGGTCCCTGAGGTCCCCGTCGTAAGTCGAGAGCACCTGCCGCAACTCGAGAAAATCCAGGAGGTTCTCTCCTCCAGGCGAGATGAGGCCCATGTCCGCTGAGGCGTCTCGAAGCTAATCACACCTAACCTCTGGAACTTCCAAAGGGCCCTTCACATCCTTGCTGCAACTCAAGAAGTTCCCCGACATACCCGTCTCCACTCGAGAGGAAGCACGAGAGTCCCGCCCACATCCAGAGGAGCCCCGTTTCTGCCTCCTAGTTCGAGAGTAGGGATCCTTTCCCTGCGTGTACGGGAAAGAATTCCCGGCATTCCCGTCACATCTCAAGAGGAGGCGCTCTCCACAGGAAAAGCGAGAGGAACTCCAGGGTCGTGCCACCATTCCCAGAGTCCCCCAGATGTCTCAGTCCATTCCAGGGAAACCTGTTTTCCCTGCACTGCCTCGAATTTAGAGCCGAGGTTCCACTCTCACCATGGTGGCACGTGGGACAGCCCTGTAGGAAAGCCTCTTGGGAAAGCCTCGTGGGAAAGCCTCGAGGGAAAGCCACAGATCCCTTGATCCATGCGAAGGGAAGCGTGACACTGCTGCTACAGCTCGGGAGGAAAGCGCACGTGCATGCCCCCATTCAAGACGAGGACTGACTCCCCTGGGGAGACTCCAGAAGTACCCCACGATCCATGTCAGCACTGGAGAGAAATCCTCAGGTTCCAGCACCGACTCCACACAAGGTCTTAGGCCCTGGCATCGATGGCAGAGCAATACCGAGAGGCCCCCGAGCAACTCCCATGGGGACTGACCTTTCCTGAGGCCACCAGAGCGGGTCCCTTTGGGCCCCGTCGTAAGTCGAGGCACCTGCCGCAACTCGAGAAAATCCAGGAGGTTCTCCCCTCTAAGCGAGATGATGCCCATTTCCAGAGAGGCGTCTCGAGGGTAATCACATCTAACCTCTGGAACTTCCAAAGAATCCTTCACACCCTTGCTGCAACTCAAGAAGTTCCCCGACATACCCGTCTCCTCTCGAAGAGGAATGAGGAGAGTCCCTCCCTCATCCAGAGGAGCCCCGTTTCCGCCTCCTAGCTCGTGAGCTGGGATCCTTTCCCTGCGTGGTCGGGAAAGAATTCCCGGCGTTGCCGTCGCATCTCAAGAGGAGGGGCTCTCCACAGGAAGGGCGAGAGGTAATCCAGGGTCTTGCCACCATTCCCAGAGTCCCCCAGATGTCTCAGTCCATTCCAGGGAAACCTGTTTTCCCTGCACTGCCTCGAATTTAGAGCCGAGTTTCCACTCTCACTACGGTGGCACGTGGGACAGCCCTGTAGGAAAGCCTCGTGGGAAAGCCTCGTGGGAAAGCCTCGAGGGAAAGCCACAGATCCCTTGATCCATGCGAAGGGAAGCGTGACACTGCTGCTACAGCTCGGGAGGAAAGCGCACGTGCATGCCCCCATTCAAGACGAGGACTGACTCCCCTGGGGAGACTCCAGAAGTACCCCACGATCCATGTCAGCACTGGAGAGAAATCCTCAGGTTCCAGCACCGACTCCACACAAGGTCTTAGGCCCTGGCATCGATGGCAGAGCAATACCGAGAGGCCCCCGAGCAACTCCCATGGGGACTGACCTTTCCTGAGGCCACCAGAGCGGGTCCCTTTGGGCCCCGTCGTAAGTCGAGGGCACCTGCCGCAACTCGAGAAAATCCAGGAGGTTCTCCTCTCTAAGCGAGATGATGCCCATTTCCAGAGAGGCGTCTCGAGGGTAATCACATCTAACCTCTGGAACTTCCAAAGGATCCTTCACACCCTTGCTGCAACTCAAGAAGTTCCCCGACATACCCGTCTCCACTCGAGAGGAATGAGGAGAGTCCCTCCCTCATCCAGAGGAGCCCCTGTTTCCGCCTCCTAGCTCGTGAGCTGGGATCCTTTCCCTGCGTGGTCGGGAAAGAATACCCGGCGTTGCCGTCGCATCTCAAGAGGAGGGGCTCTCCACAGGAAGGGCGAGAGGTAATCCAGGGTCGTGCCACCATTCCCAGAGTCCCCCAGATGTCTCAGTCCATTCCAGGGAAACCTGTTTTCCCTGCACTGCCTCGAATTTAGAGCCGAGGTTCCACTATCACCACGGTGGCACGTGGGACAGCCCTGTAGGAAAGCCTCGTGGGAAAGCCTCGTGTGAAAGCCTCCAGGGAAAGCCACAGATCCCTTGATCGACGGGAAGGGAATGTGACACTGCTGCTACAGCTCGGGAGGAAAGCGCACGTGCATGCCACCAATCGGGACGAGGACTGACTCCCCTGCGGACACTCCAGAAGTACCTCAAGGTCCATGTCAGCACTGGAGAGGAAACCTCAGGTTCCGGCACAGACTCCACACAAGGTCTTAGGCCCCGGCATCGACGGGAAAGGAATACCGAGAGGCACCCGAACAACTCGCATGGGGACTGGCCTTTCCTGAGGCCAACAGAGCGGGTCCCTGAGGTCCCCGTCGTAAGTTGAGAGCACCTGCCGCAACTCGAGAAAATCCAGGAGGTTCTCCGCTCCAGGCGAGATGAGGCCCATTTCCGCTGAGGCGTCTCGAGGCTAATCACACCTAACCTTTGGAACTTACAAAGGGTCCTTCACACCCTTGCTGCAACTCAAGAAGTTCCCCGACATACCCGTCTCCACTCGAGGGGAAACACGAGAGTCCCGCCCTCATCCAGAGAAGCCCCGTTTCCGCCTCCTAGCTCGAGAGGAGGGATCCTTTCCCTGCGTGGTCGGGAAAGAATTCCCGGCGTTCCTGTCGCATCTCAACAAGAGGCGCTCTCCACAGGAAAGGCGAGAGGAACTCCAGGGTCGTGCCACCATTCCCAGAGTCCCCCAGATGTCTCAGTCCATTCCAGGGATACCTGTTTTTCCTGCACTGCCTAGACTTTCAAGCCGAGGATCGACTCACACCACGGTGGCACGTGGGACAGCCCTGAGGGAGAGCCTTGCGGGAAAGCCTCGTGGGAAAGCCTCGAGGGAAAGCCACAGATCCCTTGATCCAAGCGAAGGGAAGCGTGACATTGCTGCTACAGCTCGGGAGGAAAGCGCAAGTGCAAGCCCCCACTCGAGACGAGGACTGACTCCCCTGGGGAGACTCCAGAAATATCCGAAGATCCATGTCAGCACCGGAGAGGAATCCTCAGGTTCCGACAGCGACTCCACACAAGATCTTAGGCCCCGACATCGACGGGAGATGAATCCCGAGATGACCCCGAGCAACTCGCTGGGGACTGGCCTTTCCTGAGGCCACCAGAGCGGGTCCCTGAAGTCCCCGTCGTAAGTTGAGAGCACCTGCCACAAATCGAGAAAATCCAGGAGGTTCTCCCCGTCAGGCGAGATGAGGCCGATTTTCGCTGAGGCATCTCGAGGCTAATCACACCTAAACTCTGGAACTTAAAAAGGGTCCTTCACACCCTAGCTGCAACTCAAGAAGTTCCCCGACATACCCGTCTCCAGTCGAGAGGAATCACGAGAGTTCCTCCCTCATCCAGAGGAGCGCCGTTTCCGCCTCCTAGCTCGAGAGGAGGGATCTTTCCCTGCGTGGTCGGCAAAGAATTCCCGGCGTTCCCGTCGCATCTCAAGAGGAGGCGCTCTCCACAAGAAAGGCGAGAGGAACTCCAGGGTCGTGCCACCATTCCCAGAGTCCCCCAGATGTCTCAGTCCATTCCAGGGAAATCTGTTTTTCCCTGCCACTGCCTCGATTTCAAGCCGAGGATCCAACTCACACCACAGTGGCACGTGGGACAGCCCTGTGGGAAAGCCTCGTGCGAAAGCCACAGATCCCTTGATCCTCGCGAAGGGAAGCGTGACACTGCTGCTACACCTCGGGAGGAAAGCGCACATCCATGCCCCCACTCGAGACGAGGACTGACTCCCCTGGGGAGACTCCAGAAGTACCCCAAGATCCATGTCAGCACTGGAGAGGAATCCTCAGGTTCCGGCACCGACTATACACAAGGTCTTAGGCACCGGCATCGACGAGAGAGGAAACCCGAGAGGCCCCCATGCAACTCGCATGGGGACTGGCCTTTCCTGAGGCGACCAGAGCGGGTCCCTGAGGTCCCTGTCGTAAGTCGAGAGCACCTGCCCACAACTCCGAGAAAATCCAGGAGGTTCTCCCCTCCAGGTGACATGAGGCCCATTTCCGCTGAGGAATCTCGAGGCTCATCACACTAAACTCTGGAACTTCCAAAGGGTCCTTCACACCCTTGCTGCAACTCAAGAAGTTCCCCGACATACCCGTCTCCACTTGAGAGGAAGCACGGGAGTCCCCCACATCCAGAGGAGCCCCGTTTCTGCCTCCTAGGTTGAGAGGAGGGATCCTTTCCTGCGTGGTCGGGAAAGAATTCCCGCGTTCCCGTCGCATCTCAAGAGGAGGCGCTCTCCACAGGAAAGGCGAGAGGAACTCCAGGGTCGCGCCACCATTCCCAGAGTCCCCCAGATGTCTCAGTCCATTCCAGGGATACCTGTTTTCCCTGCACTGCCTTGACTTTCAAGCCGAGGATCAACTCACACCACGGTGCACGTGGGACAGCCCTGCGGGAAAGCCTTGCGGGAAAGCCTCGTGGGAAAGTCTCGAGGGAAAGCCACAGATCCCTTGACCCACGTGAAGGGAAGCGTGACACTGCTGCTACAGCTCGGGAGAAAAGCGCACGTGCATGCCCCCACTCGGTAGAGGACTGACTGCCCCTGAGAGACTCCAGAAGTACCCCAGATCCATGTCAGCACTGGAGAGGAATCCTCATTCAAAG
>NW_017217790.1:0-12305 GCF_001704415.2 Capra hircus | reverse complement strand
GTATAAAAGGCTTTATGAACAATAAAGGATGGGCCAGTTTCTCGACACCAGTCTCGAAACTAGTCTCTCGGCCTGGTTTCTTGAGACTCAGGCTCCCCCCGTGTCTTTTTTCTCTTTCTTCTTCTCTCCCTTTCCTTCTCTCTGCTTTTTACTTTAACTTCAGGCTGAATCTCCACCAGGGGCGCGAGGCTCGCCAGGTCTACTTACTTGCCTGGCTGTTAAGACCTGCACGAAAGGGAGCTTAAGGTGTGGCACCCTTTAGATATTCAAGCAGGGGCTGGTGGCCCAACGTAGATGGTGAAAATTCCTTGTCTGGAATTTTATTGGCCTTCCACGTAAACCAAAGCTATTCAGCCCTTTTTCCTCCAGTTAATCTTCTTACTACACTATAATTTCTTAATCTAATCTTACATTAATAAATAAAAAAGACTTTCCACGACAACGCCGTCCATCCGTCGAATTCCCTGGATCCAGCGGGGCTGGACCCCGGCAGACTGAGATATCTGGGGGACTCTTGGAATGGTGGCACGACCCTGGAGTTCCTCCCGCCTTTCCTGTGGAGACCGCCTCCTCATGAGATGCGACGGGAACACCGGGGAATTCTTTCCCCGAACATGCAGGGAAAGGATACCTGACCTCGAGGTATGAGGCGGAAACGGGGCTCCTCTGGATGTGGGCGGGATTCTCGTGCTTCCTCTAGTGGAGTCAGGTATGTCGGGGAACTTCTTGAGTTGCAGCAAGGGTGTGAAGGACCCTTTGGAAGTTCCAGATGTTAGGTATGGTTAGCCTCGAGACGCCTCAGAGGAAAAGGGCTCATCTCGCCTGGAGGGGAGAACCTCCTGGATTTTCTCGAGTTGCGGCAGGTGCTCTTGGCTTACTACGGGGACCTAAGGGAACCCGCTCTGGTGGCCTCAGGAAAGGCCAGTCCCCATGCGAGTTGCTCTGGGGCCTCTCGGGATTCCTCTCCCGTCGATGCCGGGGCCTAAGACCCTGTGTGGAGTCGGTGCCGGAACCTGAGGTTTCCTCTCCAGGGCTGACATGGATCTTGGGGTACTTCTGGAGTCTCCCCAGGAGAGTTAGTCGTCGTCTTGTGTGGGGGCATGAACGTGCGCTTTCCACCCGAGCTGCAGCAGCAGTGTCAGGCTTCCCTTCTCGTGGATCAAGGGATCTGTGGCTTTCCCTCGAGGCTTTCCCACGAGGCTTTCCAGGGTGCTGTCCCAGGAGCCATCGTGGTGTGAGTCGATCCTCGGCTAGAAATTCGAGGCAGTGCAGGGAAAACAGGTTTCCCTGGAATGGACTGAGACATCTGGGGGACTCTGGGAATGGTGGCCGGACCCTGGAGTTCCTCTCGCCTTTCCTGTGGAGAGCTCCTCTTTTTGAGATGCGACGGGGAACGCAGGGAATTCTTTCCCGACCACGCAGGGAAAGGATCCCTCCTTTCGAGCTAGGAGGTGGAAACTGGGCTCCTCTGGATGTGGGCGGGACTCTCGTGCTTCCTCTCGAGTGGAGACGGGTATGTCGAGGAACTTCTTGAGTTGCAGCAAGGGTGTGAAGGACCCTTTGGAAGTTCCAGAGATTAGGTGTGATTAGCCTCTAGATGCCTCAGCGGAAATGGGCCTCATCTCGCCTGGAGGGGGAGAACCTCCTGGATATTCTCAAGTTGTGACAGGTGCTCTCGACTTATGACGGGGACCTCACGGACCCGCTCTGGTGGCCTCAGGAAAGGCCAGGCCCCATGCAAGTTGCTCGGGGCCCTCTCGGGATTCCTCTCCCGTCGATGTCGGGGCCTAAGACCTTGTGTGCCAGAACCTGAGGATTCCTCTCCAGTGTTGACATGGAACTTGGGGTACTTCTGGAGTCCTCCCAGTGAAGTTAGTCGTCGTCTTGAGTGGGGGCATGCACGTGCGCTTTCCTCCCGAGCTGCAGCAGCAGTGTCAGGCTTCCCTTCTCGTGGATCAAGGGATCTGTGGCTTTCCCTCGAGGCCTTTCCCACGAGGCTTTCCCACAGGGCTGTCCCACGTGCCACCGTGGTGTGAGTCGATCCTCGGCTTGAAAGTCGAGGCAGTGCAGGGAAAACAGTTATCCCTGGAATGGACTGAGACATCTGGGGGACTCTGGGAATGGTGGCACGACCCTGGAGTTCCTCTCGCCTTTCCTGTGGAGAGAGCCTCCTCTTGAGATGCGACAGAAACGCCGGGAATTGTTTTCCGACCACGCAGGGAAAGGATCCCACCTCTCGAGCTAGAAGGCGGAAACGGGGCTCCTCTGGATGTGGGCGGGACTCTCGGGCTTCCTCTCGAGTGGAGACGGGTATATCAGGGAACTTCTTGAGTTGCAGCAAGGTTGTGAAGGACCCTTTGGAAGTTCCAGGGGTTAGGTGTGATTAGCCTCGAGACGCCTCATCGGAAATGGGCCTCATCTCGCCTGGAGGGGAGAACCTTCTGGATTTTCTCGAGTTGCGGCAGGTGCGCTCGACTTACGACGGGGACCTCAGGGACCCGCTCTGGTGGCCTCAGGAAAGGCCAGTCCCCATGCGAGTTGCTCGGGGGCCTCTCGGATTCCTCTCCCTTCGACGCCGGGGCCTAAGACCTTGTGTGGAGTCGGTGCCGGAACCTGAGGAATTCCTCTCCAGTGCTGACATGCATCTTGGGTTACTTCTGGAGTCTCCCCAGGGGAGTCAGTCCTCGTCTCGAGTGGCGGCATGCACGTTCGCTTTCCTCCCGAGCTGTAGCAGAACTGTCACGCTTCCCTTCGCGTGGATCAAGACATCTGTGGCTTTCCCTCGAGGCTTTCCCACGAGGCTTTCCCACGAGGCTTTCCCACGAGGCTTTCCCACAAGGCTGTCCCACGTGCCACCATCGTGTGAGTTGGTCCTCCGCGTGAACGTCGAGGCAGTGCAGGGTAAACAAGTTCCTCTGGAAAGGACTGAGACATCTGGGGGACTCTTGGAATGGTGGAACGACCCTGGAGTTCCTCTCACCTTTCTTGTGGAGCGTGCCTCCGCTTGAGATGCGACAGGTACGACAGGAATTTTTCCCGTCCAATCAGGGAAAGGATCCCTCATCTTGAGCCAGGAGGGGGAATTGGGGCTCCTCTGGATGTGGGTGGTACCCTGTTGATTCCTATGGAGTGGCGACGGGTCTCTCGTGGAACCTCTTGAGTTGCAGCTAGGGTGTGAAGGACCCTTTGGAAGTTCCAGAGGTTAGGTGTGATTAGCGTCGAGACGCCTCAGCGGAAATGGGCCTCATCTCGCCTGGAGGGGAGAACCTAATGGATTTTCTCGAGTTGCGGCAGGTGCTCTCGACTTACGACGGGGACCTCAGGGACCCGCTCTGGTGGCCTCAGGAAAGGCCAGGCGCCATGCGAGTTGCTCGGGGGCCTCTCAGGATTCCTCTCCCTTCGATGCCGGGGCCTAAGACATTGTGTGGAGTCGGTGCCGGAACCTGAGGATTCCTCTCCAGTGTGGACATGGATCTTGGGGTACTTCTGGAGTCTCCCCAGGGGAGTTAGTCGTCGTCTTGTGTGGGGGCATGAACGTGCGCTTTCCTCCCGAGCTGTAGCAGCAGTGTCACGCTTCCCTTTGCATGGATCAAGGGATCTGTGGCTTTCCCTCGTGGCTTTCCCACGAGGCTTTCCCACAGGGCTGTTTCATGTGCCATCGTGGTGTGAGTCGATCTTCGGCTAGAAATTCGAGGCAGTGCAGGGAAATCAGGTTTCCCTGAAATGGACTGAGACATCTGGGCGACTCTGGGAATGGTGGCACGACCCTGGAGTTCCTCTCGCCTTTCCTGTGGAGAGCGCCTCCTCTTGAGATGCGCCAGGAACGCCAGGAATTCTTTCCTGACTACGCAGGGAAAGGATCCCTCCTCTCGAGCTAGGAGGCGGAAACGGGGCTCCTCTGGATGTGGGCGGGTCTCTGGTGCTTCCTCTCGTGTGGAGACGGGTATGTCGGGGAACTTCTTGAGTTGCAGCAAGGGTGTGAAGGACCCTTTGGAAGTTCCAGAGGTTAGGTGTGATTAGACTCGAGACGCCTCAGCGGAAATGGGCCTCATCTCGCCTGCAGGGGAGAACCTCCTGGATTTTCTCGAGTTTCAGCAGGTGCTCTCCAGTTACGACCGGGACTTATGTAACCCGCTCTGGTACACTCAGGAAATGCCAGTCGACTTGCGAGTTGCTAAGGGGCCTCTCGGGATTCCTCTCCGGTCGATGACGGGGCCTAAGACCTTGTTTGGAGTCGGTGCCCGAACCTGAGGTTTCCTCTCCAGTGCTAACATGGATCTTGGGGTACTACTGGAGTCTCCACAGGGGAGTCATCTTCGTCTCCAATGGGGGCATGCACGTGCGCTTTTCTCCCGAGCATTAGGAGCAGAGTCAATTTTCCCGTTGGGTTGATCAAGGGTTTCTTGTTTTCCCTCGAGGCTTTCCCACGAGGCTTTCCCACGAGGCTTTCCCACAGGGCTGTCCCACGTGCCACCATCCGTGTGAGTCGGTCCTCCGCGTGAACGTCGAGGCAGTGCAGGGTAAACAAGTTCCTCTGGAAAGGACTGAGACATCTGGGGGACTCTTGGAATGGTGGAACGACCCTGGAGTTCCTCTCACCTTTCTTGTGGAGCGTGCCTCCTCTTGAGATGCGACAGGTACGACAGGAATTCTTTCCCGGCCAATCAGGGAAAGGATCCCTCACATTGAGCTAGGAGGGGGAATTGGGGCTCCTCTGGATGTGGGTGGTACCCTGGTGATTCCTATGTAGTGGCGACGGGGTCTCTCGTGGAACTTCTTGAGTTGCAGCTATGGTGTGAAGGACCCTTTGGAAGTTCCAGAGGTTAGGTGTGATTAGCCTCGAGACGTCTCAGTGGAAATGGGCCTCATCTCGCCTGAAGGCGAGAATCTCCTTCATTTTCTCGAGTTGTGGCAGGTGCTCTCGACTTACGACGGGGACCTCAGGGACCCGTTCTGTTGGCCTTAGGAAAGACCAGTCCCCATGCGAGTTGCTAGAGGGCCTCTCGGGATTCCTCACCGGTACATGCCGGGGCCCAAGACCTTGTGTGGAGTGGGGGCCAGAACCTGAGTATTCCTCTCCAGTGCTGACATGTTTTTGGGATTCTTCTGAAGTCTCCCAAGGGGAATCAGTCCTCGTCTCGAGTCGGGGCATGCGCATGCGCATGCCCCTTCCTCCCGAGCTGTAGCAGCAGTGTCATGCTTCCCGTCGCGTGGATCAATTGATCTGTGGCTTTTCCTCTAGGCTTTTCCTAGAGGCTTTCCCACGAGGCTTTCCCACAGGGCTGTCCCCCGTGCCACCGTGGTGTGAGGTGATCCTCGGCATGAAAGTTTAGGCACTCTGTAAAAACAAGATCCTCTGGAATGGACTGAGACATCTGGGGACGCTTGAAATGGTGGCACGACCATGGAGTTCCTCTCTCCCTTCCTGTGGAGAGCGCCTCCACCTGAGATGCGACGGGAATGCCGGAAGTTCTTTCCCGACCAAGCAGGGAAAGGATCCCTCATCTCTAGCTAGGAGGATGAAACGGGGCTACTCTGGATGTGGGCAGGACCCTCGTGTTTCCTCTCGAGTGGAGATGGGAATGTCGGGGAACTTCTTGAGTTGCAGCAAGGGTGTGAAGGACCCTTTGGAAGTTCCAGAGATTAGATGTAATTAGCCTCGAGACACCTCATTGGAAATGGGCCTCATCTCGCCTGGAGGGGAGAACCTCCTGGATTTTCTCGAGTTGCGGCAGGTGCTCCCGACTTACGACGGGGACCTCAGGGACCCGCTCTGGTGGCTTCATCAAAGGCCAGTCCCCATGCCAGATGCTGGGGGGCTTCTCTTGATAACTCTCCTGTTGATGCCCGGGCCGAACAACTTGTGTGGATTCGGGGCCGGAACCTGACGTTTCCTCTGCAGTGCTGACATGGATATTGGGGTTCTTCTGGAGTCTCCCCTGGAGAGTCAATCCTCCTCTCAAGTGAGGGCACGCACGTGTCCTTTCCTCCCGAGCTGTAGCAGCAGGGTCACGCTTCCCGTCGTGTGGATCAAGGGATCTGTGGCTTTCCCTGGAGGCTTTCCCACGAGGCTTTCTCACAGGGCTTTCCCTCGTGCCACCGTGGTGTGAGTTGATCCTCAGCGTGAAAGTCGAGGCAGTGCAGGGAAAACAGGTTCCTCTGGATTGGACTGATGCTGGGAGCCAGTATGAGGACTCCCGCCCGTGATAACGTCATGAGGAAGAAAGCTGACATAGGCATGGTGTGTTCAGACTTCAGGGACCCCTCTGGAAGTTCCTACGCACATACCCCAACAAAAATCTGCTGGCTTTTTTGCTCTGCTTTTCCACTCTTCTGACATTTTCTGGAAAAAGTCAATTCAGGGCTTTAGTCTTCAGCATTTGAAAGAGTGTTTCAATCCAAAAACCCCTCTGAATGCTTTCTAGCCTGCCTGCAGGACTCGTACAGCTGGGCATGTGATTGTTTGAGGCCTCCTTTCCCCAGGAGGCACAGGAAGCTTAAAGCATCCTAGGAATGTAGGGGCATCTGAGGAGTCAAAATCTTTATAATAGGACTGATTAAAAGTTTCATTTTTTGGGGTCAATGCTTGCTGCTAAATTTTCATATCCTTTATTTTTAGATAGAGTTGGTATATTAAAAAAACAAGTAGTAGACCTGGTATTAGGAACATTAGATCTTTGAGTTAAGTACCTTCTTTGTTATAACCCACTGCAACTTTGTTTTATAGAGATGTAACTTTAATGCTTTAAGGAAATGCAGATTAAAGAAAAACACTTCAGAGGAAACAAAATTAACATTCATTAAGGAAGAGAGCCAAAAAGTGTTTAACAAGCCTCTTGGCCAGAAGATAATGTAAATCACCAGAGACCTTTTGTATACAAAATGATGTACAGAAAGAGTCTGGGGTGCGAACGCTACATAATTTTGTGTTACCCATTGAACTCCATCTTTTATCAAAAGTATAAAAGGCTTTATGAACAATAAAGGATGGGCCAGTTTCTCGGGCCAGTTTCTCGAACTAGTCTCTCGGCCTGGTTTCTTGAGACTCAGGCTCCCCCCGTGTCTTTTTCTCTCTTTCTTCTTCTCTCCCTTTCCTTCTCTCTGCTTTTTACTTTAACTTCAGGCTGAATCTCCACCAGGGGCGCGGAGGCTCGGCAGGTCTACTTACTTGCCTGGCTGTTAAGACCTGCACGAAAGGGAGCTTAAGGTGTGGCATCCTTAGATATTCAAGCAGGGGCTGGTGGCCCAACGTAGATGGTGAAAATTCCTTGTCTGGAATTTTATTGGCCTTCCACGTAAACCAAGCTATTCAGCCCTTTTCCTCCAGTTAATCTTCTTACTACACTATAATTTCTTAATCTAATCTTACATTAATAAATAAAAAAGACTTTCCACGACAACGCCGTCCATCCGTCGAATTCCCTGGATCCAGCGGGGCTGGACCCCGGCAGACTGAGATATCTGGGGGACTCTTGGAATGGTGGCACGACCCTGGAGTTCCTCCGCCTTTCCTGTGGAGAGCGCCTCCTCATGAGATGCGACGGGAACACCGGGAATTCTTTCCCGAACATGCAGGGAAAGGATACCTGACCTCGAGGTATGAGGCGGAAACGGGGCTCCTCTGGATGTGGGCGGGATTCTCGTGCTTCCTCTCGAGTGGAGTCAGGTATGTCGGGGAACTTCTTCAGTTGCAGTAAGGGTGTGAAGGACCCTTTGGAAGTTCCAGATGTTAGGTGTGATTAGCCTCGAGACGCCTCAGCAGAAATGGGCCTCATCTCGCCTGGAGGGGACAACCTCCTGGATTGTTTCTAGTTGCGGAAGGTCCTCTCGTCTTACGACGGGGACCTCAGGGACCCGCTCTGGTGGCCTCAAGAAAGGCCAGTCCCCATGCGAGTTGCTCGGGGCCTCTCGGGATTTCTCTGCCGTCCATGCCGGGGCTTAAGACCTTGTGTGGAGTCGGAGCCGGAACGTGAGGATTCCTCTCCAGTGCTGACATGGATCTTGGGGTACCTCCGGAGTCTCCCCAGGGGAGTCAGTCCTCGTCTCAAGTAGGGGCATGCACGTGTGCTTTCCTCCCAAATTGCAGCAGCAGTGTCACGCTTCCCTTCCCGTGGATCAAGGAATCAGTGGCTTTCCCTCGGGGCTTTTACACGAGCTTTCCCACGAGGCTTTCCCACAGGGCTGTCCCACGTGCCACCGTGGTGTGAGTCGATCCTCGGCTTGAAAATCGAGGCAGTGCAGGGAAAACAGGTTTCCCTGGAATGGTCTGAGACAACTGGGTGACTCTGGGAATGGTGGCACGACCCTGGAGTTCCTCTCGCCTTTCCTGAGGAGAGTGCCTCCTCTTGAGATGAGACGAGAACGCCGGGAATTCTTTCCCGAACACGCAGGGAAAGGTTCCCTCCTCTCGAGCTAGGAGGCGGAAACAGGGCTCCTCTGGATGTGGGCAGGACTCTCGTGCTTCCACTCGAGTGGGGACGGGTATGTTGGGAACTTCTTGAGTTGCAGCAAGGGTGTGAAGGACCCTTTGGAAGTCCAGAGGTTAGGTGTGATTAGCCTCGAGACGCCTCAGCGGAAATGGGCCTCAACTCGCCTGGAGGGGAGAACCTCCTGGATTTTCTCGAGTTGCGGCAGGTGCTCTCGACTTACGATGGGGACCGCAGGGACCCGCTCTTGTGGCCTCAGGAAAGGCCAGTCCCCATGCCAGTTGCTCGGGGGCCTCTTGGGATTCCTCTCCCGTCGATGCCGGGGCCTAAGATCTAGTGTGGAGTGGTTGCCGGAACTTGAGGATTCTGCTCCAGTTCTGACATGGATCTTGGGGTACTTCTGGAGTCTCCCCAGTGGACTCAGTCCTCGTCTCGAGTGGGGGCATGCACGTGCGCTTTCCTCCCGAGCTTTAGCAGTAGTGTCACGCTTCCCTTCGCGTGGATCAAGGGATCTGTGGCTTTCCCTCGAGGCTTTTACACGAGGCTTTCCCACAGGCTTTCCCACAGGGCTTTCCCACGTGCCACCGTGGTGTGAGTCGATCCTCGGCTTGAAAGTCGAGGCAGTGCAGGGAAACAGGTTTCCCTGGAATTGACTGAGACATCTGGGGGACTCTGGAATGGTGGCACGACCCTGGAGTTCCTCTCGCCTTTCCTGTGGAGATCGCCTCCTCTTGACATACGACCGGGAACGCCGGGAATTCTTTCCTGACCACGCAGGGAAAGGATCCCTCCTCTCGAGCTAGGAGGCGGAAACGGGGCTCCTCTGGATGTGGGCGGGACTCTCGTTCTTCCTCTCGAGTGGAGACGGGTATGTCGGGGAACTTCTTGAGTTGCAGCAAGGGTGTGAAGGACCCTTTGGAAGTTCCAGAGGTTAGGTGTGATTAGCCTCGAGACGCCTAAGTGGAAATGGCCTCATCTCGCCTGGAGGGGAGAACCTCCTGGATTTTCTCGAGTTGCAGCAGGTGCTCTCGACTTACGACGGCGACCTCAGGGACCCGCTCTGGTGACCTCAGGAAAGGCCAGTCCCCATGCGAGTTGCTCGGGGCCTCTCGGGATTCCGCTCCCTTCGATGCTGGGCCTAAGACCTTGTGTGGAGTCGCTGCCGGAACCTGAGGATTCCTCTCCAGTGCTGACATGTCCCGGAAGCCAGTGTGAGGAATCCCGCCCGTGACAAGGTCATGAGGAAGGAAGCTGACATACGCAAGGCGTGCTCAGACTTCAGGGACCCCTCTGGAAATTCCTAAGCATGTACCCCAACAAAAATCTCCCGGCTTTTGTGCTCTGCTTTTCCAGTCTTCTGACATTTTCTGGAAAAAGTCAATTCAGGGCTTTATTTTTCTGCATTTGAAAGAGTGTTTCAATCCAAAAACCCCTTCGATGGCTTTCTAGCCTGCCTGCAGGGCTCTGCGAGTGTATTTGTTGAGGCCTCCTGACCGCAGGAGGCACAGGAAGCTTAAAACATCCTAGGAATGTAGGGGCTTCCGAAGAGTCAAAATCTTTAGAATAGGACTGATTAAAATTTCATTTGTTGAGTCAATGCTTGCTGCCAAATTTCATATCCTTTATTTTTAGATATAGTTGGCATATAGAAAAACAAGTAGTAGACCTGGTATTAGCAACATTAGATCTTCGAGTTAAGTACCTTCTTTGTTATATCCCACTGCACCTTTGTTCTATAGAGATGTAACTTTAATGCTTTAAGGAAATGCAGATTAAAGAAAAACACTTCAGGGGAAACAAAATTAACATTCATTAAGGAAGGAGAGCTAAAAAGTGTTTACAAGCCTCTTGGCCAGAAGATAATGTAAATCACCTGAGACCTTTTGTATACAAAATGATGTATAGAAAGAGTCTGGGCTGTGAACGCTACATAATTCTGTGTTACCCATGATCTCCATTTTTATCAAAAGTATAAAAGCCTTCTGAACAATAAAGGATCGGACCGGTTCTCGAACTAGGTCTCTCCGGCCTGGTTCTTGGGACTCTGGCTTCCCCCATGTCTCTCTCTCTCTCTTCTTCTCTCCCCTTCCCTCTCTCTGCTCTTTACTTTAACTTCAGGCTGAAATCTCCATCTGGGCGCGGAGGCTCGCTAGGTCTACTTACTTGTCCGGCTGTTAAGACCCGCCACGAAAGGGACTTAAGCGAGGCACACTTAATATTCAAGCCGGCGCCGGTGGCCCAAGGTAGATGGTGCAAATTCCTTGTCTGGAATTTTATTGGCCTTCCGCGTAAACCAAGCTATTCAGCCCTCTTCCTCCACTTAATCTTCTTATTACACTATAGTTCTAATCTAATCTTACATTAATAAAACAAACAAGTCTTTCCACGCCAACGCCGTCCACCCTTCGAATTCCCTGATCCACAGGGCTGGACCCAGCACGTGTGCCCGGAACAGGCTTATTCGAAGTACGTTCCTCGGAGCCAAAAGCCCCCCGGAGCACTCTCTGCTGCTCCCCCCGGAGCACTCTCCGTTGCTCCCCCCAGAGCACTCTCTGTTGCTCCCCCCGGAGTGACTTAATCACTTCCCCCGGAGTACTTTCGGGTACTCCCCCAGTGTTGAGTGTTCGGGACGGCTAGGACCCCACTCAGGGTGCCGCGGACCCCCCTGTAGGATAGACAGGGTGAGGAAAGTGGGAAGTGTTCAAGGGTTTAAGAGAAACCTGGTGCTCTAGAGGTTGAAAAGAAACCTACTATCCTAGGGTTAAAAACAAAACCCCCCTTGCCAAAGGTAAAACCTTTTGTTGAGGTAGACTTTTCTATAAGACTTAATTTTCTGACATGGGTAACAGTGAATCAAAAGAAAGACAGCTTTTTATAGGAGTAATCTTGCAGTTACTAACTAAACGAGGAATTAAAGTTAAAAAATCCAATATTCATTCATTTTTTTCCTTTGTACAAGAACAGTGTCCCTGGTTTCCAGAAGAAGGCACTGTTAACTTAGACACCTGGGAGAGAGTAGGAAAACAACTAAAAACTTACCATGCTGAACATGGCTCAGAAAAGGTGCCTACTGACGCCTTTTCCTTATGGAATATAATTAGGGACGCTCTAGACCCTGCCCCTGAATCTGAAAAGGTACACCTTAAAGAGGAAAGTGCAGATAAAAAGGTATCTATCGAAGAGGAGAGTGATGAAAAGGAGGCTACACCTAGCTATCGGCAGTTGAATCAAATGATAGCTGCAATGACTGCCCAAGAAAAGGTAATAGATAGAGATGACAAAAAAGAGCAGGTTTCAGATGAGGAAGATCTGGAAAAGGAAGTAAGTCAAGATCATTCTGATGAGGATTGGTCTTTATTAAATAAAGATGCTCCAAGGAGTTTAAGAGAAACTTCTCCAATTAGATTATCTGCTCCAAAGAGCTTAATAAAAACTTCCCCAACCAGACCACCTGCTTCCAGAAATTCAAGAGAAATTTCCTTAATTAAGCCTTCTGCTTCCAGAGGCTCAAGACAAATGATCTCCTGGCGCACCTGAGAGCTTAAGCAGACATCCCCAGGTAAAACATCCGTAAGACCTAAACACAAAACGGATAAAAAAATTCCCAAAGTACGAAGAAAGTGACATAGGACACCCCTTGCCGCCCCCTCCCTATAAGGGTGAAGGGCCTCCACTAGAAGCTCCCCGAAGAAGGGTTTTCTCTAGCCCAGATGATGAACTTGATCCCCACCTTGAGGCTTGTTTCCCCATAATATTTGGTGGCAGCGGCGGCAGAACAGCCCCCCACTGGGAACCCATTCCAATGAAAATGATTAAAGAACTCAAACAGGCTTGTGCTTTGTATGGGCCTAAAGCCCCCGTATACTGTATCATTGGTGG